>NC_081545.1:1487638-1573381 GCF_901000735.1 Corylus avellana | reverse complement strand
AAAGAAAACAACATGCACCCACGAGCACCATCGAAAAATAATCATGCTAGCTATGACTTTCATAGATGAGATCGATGAGAAAGGAAGAAAAGTAATAATAATAATAAAAAAAAAAATTATAATGTAATGGAAAATTAAATATAAAGGGAAATAAAAAGATAAATTGAGTCAAGATATTTTACAATGGCCTCGTCTCGTCTCATCGATTTATAGCTCCGGTCTAATTTGTTTAAAGGATCACTTCCTATTCTACCGTCTCCGTTATGAATTATTATCATTTAAATAATTCATTGACTGGAAATATTTTGGAATTGATTTGCGATATGAGTTCGCTTCAAATCCTGCAGATAAAATTAAACTTAGATGCGCAAAAATGGTTTCTGAAGAATGCATGTTTGATGTTTCCAACACTATGGAAAGACACTAATTAGATCATGATCATCATTTTAAACCTAATTTACACTAATTACATCATGATCATATTGGTTGCGTGAGTCCAATATTTCAGATTTCAGTCTTTTTTTATTTTTTTAATTTTTTTAAATTGAGACATTTATTCATATTTTTTATCGAATAAATAACAAAAATTATATTAGCTACGTACCCTTCCTAGACATATTAAAGAAGTTGGTGGTGGGGGGAGAAGAGATGGATCATGCCCATAACCATGGCGATACATGCACGATCCAACCCTGGTTAATTATGGGCATTGACCCAATTATACCCGGTTAAGGGTGGTTGGGTCATGCCCATAACCATGACCCAACCATTACAATAGTTGAGTGAGAGCCCAACCATGCATTGCTGCGTATGCTTACGCATGACCCAACTTTGTTCGTTTGTTTTTTTTTTTTGTTAATAAGAGGGGCATAATTTTATTTTTCATATCATGTTTATTATTTATTTAACCAAAAAAATGTCTCAAATTTAAAATGATCATAAACTTGAGTTTTAAATATTGTTGAAACTATATAACTAGCGCACCTTAAAGCTTTAATAAGTTAATTGCTTTTCTGAAACGACGATAAAATTAGAAATTAGAAGTTGTTTCTGAACAAATGAGGATATATTAAATATGATATCGTCGTTTAGAGAAAACTGACGATATGTTTTGGTCATTTTTATATCAACGACGTCAACTTTATCTCATGTCATTTGTAAAAAACGACAATAATTGTCTTTTTTTCAGTAGTACTGAGCTATACATCAAATTTTTATTTCACTTTTATCTCACATTGTTGATGTAGCATTTCCAATTACTTATTGGATATATATTTTTTTTTCTCAAAAGGAAAAGAAAAAAAAAAAAAAAAACGAAAGTTTTACTTAATCTTCTTGAACTTCTATCACTTTTGTAACTACTCTAGGTGATCCTAATGACTTTGCATAGAAATCTAGAAGCTATAACTTTGTAATAAATAATTAGAGGACGACTTCTTTTAATTAAGTGGAGGACTTCATTGTTTCATAGTGGAGGACTCTTTATGAAAGAGTGCCATCTTTTTTATCACCACAAAACTTATTCCATGGATGTAAAATCAAAGTGTACATGGGATAAGATCCATTTAATCGTGGATATTAGTTGTGACCCCTTCTTGAATATCATTATTATCATGACAGAAAATCAGGCAATGAGATAATTAAAAGTTGGAAATGAGATAAAAAGATGCCAATTGACGAGGCGTGTTACGCGTGCGCACTTAACTGCTAATTATCAAATAATGATCATAATTATGATTGAAAGTGTTATTTTTTTTTAAAAAAAATCAATAATAATTTACCATAAATCTAATAATAATTTAAAAGTCATATCAATTTTGGAGCAAAGAAAAAAAAAAAAAAAAAATAGCAATATTACTCAAGCTAGCGCAAGACTGATCCTATTCAGCTTAATTTGGAGCACCAGTTCTAGGCCCTTCTAATTTTTATTTATTCATTTGATGACCAAAAGAGTCAATTATAGATGCCCGTACATACCATCTGGCCGACACATCATTTCTTTGCACAGTGGACATACATACTCGCAAAAGCTTGCTGCAACGCCAAGCGAAATCGAAATCCAGCCTATAAATTAAAGCTCTCTCCATATTATGAGCTTCATTACCATTTACCAAGCATATCCAACAGTGATATAACACAATGGGTTTCTCGCTTTCTCTCTTCATTTTCATGGCCTTGTTTTTCTTACTTTCACGGTTACATCTTATAGTTGGTCAATCTTCTCCTTTTATGCAACCCCTGTGCCATCATGATCAGAGCTCTGCCTTGTTGCAATTCAAGCAAAGCTTTATCATCCATAAATCTGCATCAATGAAGTCGTGGTTTGATTTTCCACCTGATTATCCTCATTGTCAAAAGGTTGGGTCTTGGACAGTAGAAGGAGACAAAAGTGACTGCTGCTCATGGGATGGGGTGGAGTGCGACAAGGATACGGGTCATGTAATTGGGCTTGAACTCAGTAGTAGCTGTCTATATGGTTCTATTAACTACACCAGCAGCCTTTTCCGTCTTGTTCATCTCCAAAGGCTTAACCTTGCCTTCAATGACTTTAACTACTCTCATATCCCACACCAGGTACGTGATCTTCCAAGACTAACACATCTCAATCTCTCTTGGTCTAACTTTCATGGTCAAATTCCGTTAGAAATTTCACAATTGTCGCACTTGTCATCCCTCGATTTATCTCAAGACTATCCTGGTATCCCCCCTCTTGGACATCCCCATTTGGAACTCAAAAAGCCCAGCCTAAGAAGCCTAGTTGGAAATTTGACTCGCCTACAAAAGCTTGATTTGAGTGGGGTGGACATTAGCTCTACGGTACCTAATATTTTGGCAAACTTGTCTTTGTTAACATTCCTCTCTCTTGGTGGATGTGGTTTGCACGGGGAATTTCCAATAGGCATCTTTAAGCTATCAAATTTGCGAGTTCTTTCTGTAATTGGCAATGAAGGCCTCACCGGTTATTTGCCTGACTTTACATGGAGTGGTCCGCTTGAAGCATTGAATCTCGCAGCCACGAGTTTCTCAAGGGAACTACCCGCTTCCATGGGAAACCTTGGATTTCTGAATGACTTGTCTCTGTGGGGTTGCAATTTTTCGGGGTCTATTCCATCTTCACTTGGTAACCTTACTAAACTCACTGAACTTGCCCTTGGACGTAACTCTTTTGTGGGTAACGTCCCGTCTTCCCTTGGAAACCTTACTAAACTCACTTATCTTGACCTTTCTGTGAACTCTTTTGTGGGTAACATCCCGCCTTCACTTGGAAATCTTGCTCAACTCTCTCTTTTAGGCATTTCATTCAATCAATTGACAGGTCCAATTCCTACTAAGCTTGTAAACTTGCCACAATTGATTGACATTTATCTAGAGGAGAACCTTTTGAGTGGTGAATTGCATTTTGGGCTTATGAATGAAACACAATTGGAAGCCATTAATTTGAGCAACAATCAGTTAACTGGCCCAGTTACTTTTGGGCCTATGAACCTCACACAATTACTTTTCTTGGACCTTTCCACCAACAAACTTCATGGTCAAATTTCAAACTCAGTCTTCAACTTCAAGAATCTTCAAGTTCTTTATCTTTCTGAAAACTACCTTAACGGCATTGTGGAGTTTGCCGAGTTTGTTAAGCTCAAACATTTAATTGCATTGGATATTTCTGGTAATCAATTATCTTTACTTACTAAAGAAACCAGTGCCAATGCAACTCTTCAAAAGTTTCAAGTTTTAGGATTTTCTTCGTGCAACTTGAGCAAATTTCCAAATTTTCTTAGAGACCAAGATGAATTGGTGTTTTTAAACCTCTCCAACAACAAGATTCATGGCCAAGTCCCAGAATGGATGTGGAACAAAAGCACCGCGAGTCTACAAGTTCTTGATCTTGAGTCAAACTCGCTCCAAGGATCACTTCCTATTCCACCAGTCGCCACTTTGCATTTCGATATTTCAAATAATTCATTGACTGGAAATGTTCCGAAATTGTTTTGCACTTTGATTTTTCTTCAAGTCCTTGATTTGGCAAATAACAACTTAAGTGGTTCACTTCCGCACTGCTTAGACAACTTTGGTGCTTCTCTATCAGTACTTGATCTGCGAAGAAACAAATTTCAAGGAAGCATTCCACAAACTTGGATAGGAGGAGGCCAATTGAGGGTAATAAATTTCAGTCAAAACAAATTCCAAGGGCATTTACCGAGATTGTTGGCCAAGTGTACATGGCTGAGGGTCCTTGATCTTAGTGATAACCAATTCATTGATATTTTTCCATTTTGGTTGGGACATCTTCCAAATTTAGAGGTCCTCATTTTACGGTCAAACAAATTCAATGGTTCAATGGGGACACCTCAAACCTATTTTAAGTTCCCCAACTTGCGAATCCTTGACATCTCCCACAATGATTTTATGGGAAAGCTACCGTTGAGACTTCTTGAAAATTGGAAGGCCAAAAATTTTGAGAATGTGCAGCTGTCAACATATATTCAAGAATACTCAGACTTCCAAATGCAAAAAGGTTTTGGGTATAACATTTTGCCCCAGGCTTATACTTACTCAATGATGATGACAAACAAAGGCAATAGTATGTTCTACGAGAAGGTCCAAGAATTATTCACGGCCATTGATTTCTCAAGCAATAATTTTGTCGGAGAGATACCTGAATCTATTGAAAATTTAAAGGGAGCTCAATTGCTCAATCTTTCTAATAATGCTCTTATTGGTCACATCCCATCGTCTTTAGGAAATCTTATAGAGCTGGAAGCATTGGATCTTTCTTATAATAAATTATCAGGGGAGATTCCATAACAATTAACACAACTTACTTTCTTAGGATTCCTCAATGTATCCTGTAACAATCTCATGGGACCTATACCACAAGGGAGGCAATTCGATACATTTGAAAACAAATCATTTCAGGGGAATCCAGGATTGTGTGGAAGACCATTGACAAGGAAATGTGGGAATTCTAATGAGCCGCCTTCTCACCCTTCAATCTCTCGAGAAAGTCAAGACTTTGGATTACCATTTGAATTTGGTTGGAAAATAGTTGTGATTGGATATGTATTTGGATTTGTTGTTGGAGTAATAATTGGGCCGATAGTGATCGCAAGGAAACATGATTGGTTAATGAAGACCCTACGAATAAGGCCAATGAGTGGGAGGAGACGCAGAAATTAAATAAAATAGTTTGTGCAAGATACCTTTCCAAAGCAATTTATGTATTATTAGACCCGTGTTTTCTACTTTTAATCTTATTTCTCTGTGTGTAATGTGTTTCTTTCCTTTTTCATTATTGTTTTGGTGTAGTACTTTGGATTAGTGTGGCATTAAGATGTTCGTATGTAAAATGCTTTGGTGGGATCTTTTATATATAGATTGCATTACTTATCCAAAGGTTTCCACCCTCTTGCATTTGATATAGAAATTCTAATGGCATCTCCAAATTACAGGGTCTGAATAAATTATTTGTAGTTTGTGTACATTCTTTAGATGGTTTCTTGTTTCAATGCTTTATCTTTTACTTCATGAGCAAAATCTTGCTCATCCATCGTGCTATTTACCTTGCATTAGAAATCCTGGGAAAAAATTGTACTGGGTAAAAAGGTTCCCATGTCAGAGTTAATCCGTAGAATATTTGGTTGTATTTGCGTTTACAATCACTTGGTATATCCAATCAAGAACCTTCCTTCCAAAAGAACTACAGAAAACAAGAAATTCCCAACAAAACCATACCCAATCCAAGAACAACAAAACCATACAGAAAAAATACAACCATTTCTACCCACATGGCTTGTTTGTTTTGTTCGGGTCTTCCTAGTTTGTATCATTCTATGTTCAAGCAAACACATTTTCGATGTGTCTCCAGACTTTGTTCAAACAAAAGTTTATTCTATTTCACCCTTGACCATGATAATCAATGCTGGCGCTAAAGTTCATATTTAAAAAACCCCCCTCCCAAAAAAAAAAAAAAAAAAAAAAAAAAAGAGGAAAAAGAAAGACTAAATTGTGTTAAGTTTGATTGATGCTAGCTCAAAAGGAATATAACTTTATATGAAGAAAAAAAATTATATGTTTCTTTTGACCTCGGATAAGAATTACCACTTGGACGTACGCACCTTGATCCTAATTTTCAATATGATTTTATATTCAGGTACCACCTCAAACGCTTTGCATTTCCATTGATGTTTAGTGGATCTAATTAATAGATTCTGTTAAAGTAATGGTTAAGTGATTAAATTTACCTCTTTTTATAAGCTTAAACTTTTGGGATAACTGGTAATTTAAAGGACTCAATTAAAAGAAGTGGAAGGAAAAAAAGAAAAAAGAGAAAAGGAAAATGCTTTGATACTACAGTTTTTACTATAACTCCTTATAAACTCATGTGACAGTTCACAAAAAAGTCACATGGCACAACATGGGTGAACAAATATTAAACAACAAGAGTTTTGTTAGAAGTAGTTTTTAATTTATTGAGAAAAAAAAAACCAGAACTGTAATTTCAAACATTCCTGTTTTTTCAAATTATGAGTGACTTGTTTGTGTGATGTATTTTTGTATTGTGTAATTTATTTCCTGAACAGCCTGTACTCTGTTTTGGCTCATCAGTATATTCATTGAAAGTTGTGGTTTGTTGTAAAGAGATATATGCAGTGGACAACGGCGGCTGTCTTATTCTGAATCTTTCTCAATTCATATTCAAACACTCATCAATATGCACATCTCCCCAATTTTAGTTATTTAATTCTCAAGAAAACTTCTTGTAAAGATGGACACATAAGTTGGTAATTGTGAAGTTAGATAAGACTAAATAATAAAAAATACAACTTTAATGATGGGGTGGTATGCACACTGACATTACGACTAATCTGATTGTTCAATTTAATTTAATTTTTCTTTTCTAGTTGAATAATTTTTTTCGTGGGTAACATTCCATCTTCACTTGGTAATCTCACTAAACTCATTGATCTTGGACTTTCAAATAACTCTTTCGTGGGTAGCATCCCGCCTTCACTTGAAAACCTCGTTCAACTCTCTTCGGTTGACATTTCACACAATCAATTGATAGGTCCAATCGCTTTTTGGCTTGTAAGCTTGCCAAAACTGAGCTTCCTTTATCTGAGCAACATTCGGTTAATTGGTCTAGTTACTTTTGGGCCTATCAACCTCACACAATTAAGTGTCTTGGATCTTGAATTTCTTGATCTTTCTGAGAACTACCTTAATGGTATTGTTGAGTTTGATGAGTTTGTGAAGCTCAATTAATATTTAACTACATTGCATACATTTCTTACTAAAGAAACCAGGGCCAATGCAACTTTTCAAAGGTTTGAAGGTTTAGGATTTTCTTCGTGCAACTTGAGCGAGTTTCTGATTTTCCTGAGAAACCAACCTGACTTGGAGTATTTAAACTTGTCTAACAACAAGATTAATGGCCTAATCCCATAATGGATGTGGAACACAAGCACTACAAGTCTAGAAGCTCTTGATCTTTTTAACAACTTTCTTACAGGCTTTGGTCAACATCCAATTTTTCTTGCTTGGCCTTCATTAATTGGAATTTCTTGATATATATATCAGCTCCAATTTGCTTCAAGGATCACATCCTATTCCATCGGTCTACACTTTCTATTTTTCTATTTCAATTAATTCATTGACTGGAAATGTTCCGGATCTGTTTTGCAATTTGAATTCTCTTGAAGTCCTTGATTTGGGGAATAACAACTTAAGTGGTTCACTTCCATGATGCACGGACAACATTCTAGCTTCTGTATCAGTACTTGATCTACCAAGGAAAAAATTTCAAGGAAGCATTCCAAAAACTTGGATAAAAGGAGGCCAATTGCTCAATCTTTCTAATAATGTTTTTACCGGTCACATCCCATCATCTTTAGGAAACCTTATAGCGCTTGAAGCATCGGACCTTTCTCGGAACAAATTTTTAGGAGAGATTCCACAGCAGCTAACACAACTCACATTCTTAGAAGTCTTCAATGTTTCTCAAAATAATCTCACGGGACCGATACCACAAGGTAAACAATTTAATACATTTGAAAATAGTTCATTTGAGGGGAATCTAGGATTGTGTGGAATACCATTGACAAATAAATGTGGGAATTCTGATAAGTCGCTTTCTCAACCTTCAATCTTTGAAGAAAGTCAAAACTCTGGATCACCATTTGAGTTTGGTTGGAAAATAGTGTGATTGGATATATATGGATTTGGATTCGTTGTTGGAGTAATAATTGAGCAAATTGTGATTGCAAGGAAACATGATTGGTTGATGAAGGGAAAATGATCATTTTCATTTCAAATTTTCTCAATTTCCCTCAGTTAGTGCATTTAGAAGGGTAATATTGTCCAAAAATTTTGCCTTTCTAAATGTACTAACTGGAGGAGATTTGAAATGGAGATGATCTTTTTCTTTGATGAAGACCTGTAGAATAAGGTCATTGAATGGGAGGAGACGCAGAAATTAAATAAAAATAGTTTGGACAAGACACTTTCCCAAAGCAATGTATTTATTATTATAGCTGTGTTTTTTTACTTTAATCTTATTTTTATGTGTAATGTTTTCATTCCGTTTTTCATTATGCTTTGGTGTATTTTGGATTAGTGTTGCATTAAAATGTTAGTATGTAAAATGCTTTGGTGTGATTTTTTTTATTTTTTATTTTTTATTTTTAAGTAGGGTATATACAACCCTATCCTCACATGACGGGCCAGGTTATGTAGTATGGTCATATATTGTATTGTACTTCCTCAGTTGAACATTATTAGTGGACCGTCTCCAAGATAAAGACTATAATAATTTGAAATTTCATTTATTATTTTTTAAAAAAACATTATATGAACAATATCTTAATACACAAAATATGGGATTTCTTGGATGGTTTTCGGGTGAAACGGCTTTTGGTTAAATTCATTCACCAAACATATAATCCAATTAAGGTTGTCTCACTACGTACAACGTAGGGACGGTATCTCTCCCCTCTCCCCTTCAGAGCAATGAAAGAGTACTTCTTGGGAAGAAACCAGAGGAAAAGGGGAAGACGAACACCAACAGGAATACAACGTACACATTTTCCTATCCCTTTGATTTAGATAGTTCAACTTTTCGTTGGACTACTGCATGTGATTTGTTCCCTCGTATAAGCAGTGATCTGTTATTTATGGAAATAAAATATATTAAAAAAAGCATTGATTCCATTTACATTAAGAGAAAACCTGCTTGCTAAATTCTTGAAAGAAGCATGTCCTCTATAATATATGGGTATTTAGTCAATCACCGAAAAGAGTAAGAAAATACTGAGTAAAAGTAAAGTACAAAGAGAAAATAGTTTTAGGATCAAAATCTCATGCAATAACTTTAATAGTTATAGGTATTGGACGAATGCAATAACTTTAATGAATGGTCTAAAATCTATAACATCATCTATCAACTTTTTTTTTTTAATCTGATTTTCTGCCACCTCTCCGTCCACCTCCGCCTCTACCTATGCTCCATTACCACCTCTACCAGTGTCAAGCTCCTATTCCGCCACCTCACTCAATATATGTTGTCCTGTCGTGTAAGCTAGCTAGGCCACCTTGGAGGCCACCTCATTGGCTAAGAGAGTGTTTAGCCACCTATGGGACATGCAGGACGGGACGATGGTGAGTAAGGTGGTAAAATTAGAGCTTGATGGTGTTCGGGATGTGGTGGAAGAGCAAAGGGAGAGATGCAATTTGTTGAGTAACTTTATATATCACATTTTTATCCTATATTATCCTACAATGTTAATGTGACAATCTTAACTAACCCTTCATTTTTTATTTTTTATTTTTAAATAAAGACGAGCCTCAAGGTTGGTTGTTGTGGTCACATGGCATTGTAAGATAGTTGTAGGATACAAATGTAGTTTATAACATTACTCATTTTTTTGTTTCATCTGCTAAATGACGTGGCAGATTTTAGGTTGCTCACTTTAAATGAACACCTCAAATTAAAGCTATTGCACGCGGTAAAAAGGTATTTTTGGAATCTCAGTTTACAGTTTTTATAGAGAAACTAACAAATTGCATATATTATAACTAAAGGATAAGGACCCTCATTCCATATTTACTTACAGAAATAAAGAAAGAAAAGCTCCCCTTCATTTCATCACATATATATTGTTTCATCAAATTTGTAGCCTTTAGGAAAAAAAAGTGTTTCCAGATATACAAGTATCTTCATTATTATCATAACTTGCCCTTAGTAGACCTCCTCAAGCTCCCAACCTGCGAATCATAAACATAAATATCAAATAATGAATGATATTGTCTTCATATATATATACTTTGAGTACGGAGTACCTACTAGAATGTTAATTTTGAGTTCTTTAGCTTAGCTTACATTCTATATTCAACCCTAACACTTTCAGCTTCGAGGTCAGCAATATCATAGAAAGCATCTTCAGAAAGATTGATGGTTCCACATCTTGGTCCATGACAATAATCAACGATTCGAACCACAATGGGGTCTTGCTTACACGGGTGTGCTTCTTTGTCTGTGGCACCAATACACTTTACCATGTAATATTTCCCACATGCTCTCCTATTCTCCCATATTTTATCACTTGCCGCGGCTATAAAATTACCATCATCTTGATATCCATTACATGCAGAGGCTGGCAAAAGATGTTGAAAATTAATCTCTGGGAGTACTTTAATTCTTAAATTAGGACTTAAGTTAAATTAACAAGTGGCTAAGACGCATTCTTTAGGTTATACTTTAGATTTAAACTTGAGTTTATGTCTAGAAATCAAGCCTGACAAAGGTACAAGTTTTGTTGATAGTGATTTTAAATTTTACACTTGAATCCTTATAAACTGAAAAGAAATTAAGAACAAAAGAACAATTACATTATGAAACACAATCATATACGGACAGTTTCCAAAGTGCAAATCAAGCAAATAATTCAACATATACAATAGAAGAAGGTGAAATACAAGTATTATATTAAACACACTCATATATGTGAAGAATTGATGAGGTACTAAAAAGCAACTAATACTTGAATTAAACTTATAGTGCAAAATAGTAAAGATTTCCAGGCTTTGTCTCGTATGTGTGAAACAAAGTTGTATACCTATTTTATATTGGGAGTCTCTGCATAAATTTAAGAAAAATTACATTTACTTTCCCAAATTACAACTCAATTTTCAATGTCCCCCAAAATTTTAAAAAGTTGTGATCAACTCTCATTACTACCTAACCCTTTTACTTAACCCCTTCCGTTATGATATTTTTATTTATTAAATTCGACAGAAAATGGGTTAAGTGTGATACACATGATTGAAAATAACAATAGTACCCTTGTATCAAAAAAAAAAAAAAATCAAAACAAAAAAACATGTGGGAGGAGACCCAAAGTTTGACCATGGATCCATGGCTAGAGACCCACAATATACAAGCATATATATACTCACGAACGTAAGGAGCTTTGTAAAAGGTGGGAGTTCCATTCTTTTTTCCATTGGTAGCATCACAAATTGAGGAAAAACATATGATGGTACATACTACAATAAGAACTTGAATATTTGTTCCCATTCTTTTTTCCCTTTGAAATGCCAAAAGATATGTAGATGCTTTTTAAAACGAAAAAGGTTTAATCCATTTTATAGAGGCATCCTAACATGTATGTAAATAAATTAACTATAACTTTACGGGGGTTTTCTCTACACATCTCTTTCAAATTTACTCACCAGATGTATATATACAACCCTATTCTCACATGAAGGGCCGATTTATATAATCCATCATGTTATTATATGAACAATATCGTAATTATTGGACCATTTTCAAGATAAAGACTATCATAATTTAAAATTTCATTTATTACTATTGAATAATATTATATGAACAATATCGTAACACATGCAATACGATGGCTTCGGGTGAAGAGGCTCTTGGTTAAAAGTGTCATTCACCAAGGCATGGGCAATGACGTGTTGTATAAGTTTTATACTTTGTTTTATTTGAAAATATTCAAACTAAACACCTATTTGATGAGTGAATTTGGCCCTCTTAGAAGGGGAAGAGAAGAGAAAATTATAACCCTAATCCTTGTTTTTTGTTTGTTTGTGTTTGTGTTTTGTTTTGTTTTGTTTTGTTTTTTGTTTTGTCTTTTGTTTTTTTTTTTTTTTTTCTTTGAACAAAAAAAGATAGGCCGGGAAGACCAATTGTGGCTATCCTACCTGGGCGTGACCATAGTAGTACCTACCTGCTGGAAGCCGCACAGTAGAGACCTAGACGGTGGAAATTGTATGCGTTCCCTCAAGTCCAATTGAACTATAGCCTGACCCAGCCCCACCAAGGCATCAATGAGAATCCAATGTGACTTATACTAATCAGGAATATATTGAGATTCTTCATTGTGGAGATTTGAACCCACATCCTAATATATTCCCTAACCACTTAAGAATTTTCTTGGACCATAATAGTGAGGGGATCGAGACCAGAGAGACCAATTATAACCCTAATCATTGTTAGATCACTCACAATGGCTTAGCCATTTCTTACTTTTATCTAAAATATATAAACAAAATACTAAAAAACTCTCTACATGGGATTATGCATCTCAAATGGAGAAAACATTTTTGTTGCCTTTGTGAACAGTGCATTGCTACATGTAGTAAGCGCATTCTTCACACATCTATCTTATTAATATTCTATATCTCTCTCCATATCTCTTTTTTCCAAAATTTTCTCATATTATTTCTCTCTCCACATATTTTTTTCCAAAAAGTTGAAAAACAGACTTTTTAGGAAAAATATAATCCTTATCAAAAAAATAAAAAATACATACTAAAAATTTAAATGATATAGATAAAAAAAAAAAGATAATCGGATATATATTATCTTTTAAAACTCATTAAGTAAAGCTAAATTAGATAAAGTGAGTTTTAATTAGTCATTTTGCAAAAAAATGTACATAAACGTCCAATGTGAATGCTCTTATATAGTGAGATTATCAGATCTTAATCTAACAGAATTAACAAGGAAAAAAGAAATTAAACCCAAATCAAAGACCGAAATCCCACACCCACTACGTACCCAAAAACAAAAAGATAATCAAAACCCAAATGACGAAAACACCAACAGAGAAGTATACCTGTCGTGCATGCAAGCAGCGCTAGCTCTTGATCTTATTCCAGTTCTTCTGGAGCCAGATGGAGTAGTCTCCGAGGCGGTACTCCTTGTAGCCACGGTCGTTGGAGACGAACTCTCAAAGGCGAAGATGGTGAAGACAGTGAAGACAGTGAGGAGGATGAGGAGAAACATGATTGGTGGGTGGGTGATTCAACGCTCTGACACTATCTTCGACCTCCTAGCCTTTATCTTTGTGGGCTATTCCGGTTAAAAACAAATTAAGAAAATAAAATAAAATTGCAAATCACATAATTATACTAAAAAAACAGAATTGTTAAAAGGAAAAAATAAAATAAAAAAATGCAGGGTTGCTAAATTCGGCAAAAGGGTGGTTTTGACCACCCCTAAAGCCATGTGGGCCGGTTATTCGCAAGGGGTGGCATAGAACCACCCTTTGGCGATAAATCATCATTAACACACCTCTGAAATTAACTTGAATTTCATTCACATTAATATGGAAGATAAAACAATGTCGCCGGCCAAATACATACATCCATGTCTATCAAGAATTGTGTCAACAGCAAACAAATGCTGTTCTGTAATGATAAAGTTCTTTTGTTAAAATTTTAAAATTTATCAAATGCAATACTTAACAAAAAGAAAGAAAAATAAATTCAAGATTCGAGAAAAATGCAACGCTTGCCTTCAATTTTTTCCCCTTAGCTTTCATTAAGCATTCCTTGGAATTACGTTGATGTTTAATTACTTGGCAACCATTTTTCTTTCTTTACGTTAATTATCAGCTGTCTTGATGCATAATTTCTAGTTTCTTTATATTTTTGTTTCAATGCTTTTTTTGTTTTCTTGTTTTTGTTTTATTTGCGTTTAAATTCATTTGGGATATCTAACCAGGAACTTTCCTTCCAAACATCAACAAAAAACATGGAATGTTGAACAAAAAAAACCAAAGCCGATCCAAGAGCAAGATTAGAGAGGAAAAGAATACAACCATTTCTAGCCATATCTGATCATCATGCGTAACAAACCTCTAAGTATCGGATGGTGAGGACAAACGGCAACAACATCTTATAATGAGACTGCTCATTACTTGTGATCTAAGATCTCCTGACACATGCAAACGACTTGACTTGATTCGCAGACCGACATGGATTTATGAGAAATTAACCATTGAATAGAAGAGGTATATGCCTAAAACAAAAGATTATTATGTTTCTCATAATAATCTCACGGGACCTATACCACAAAGAAAACAATTTGATACATTTGAGAACAATTCATTAATTTGAAGCTAATCTAGGATTGTGTGGGAAACCATTGACAAAGAAATGTGAAAATTCTGATAAGGCTCCTTTTCAACATTCAATCTTTGAAGCCAGTCAAGACTCCAGATCATCATTTGAATTTGGTTGGAAAATAGTTGTGATTGCATATGGATTTGGATTTGTTGTTAAAATAATCTTATTGTGTTTGCATGGAAACATGATTGGCTAATGAATACCTTTAGAATAAGGCCACTAAGTAGGAGGAGACGCATGAATTAAATAAAGCAATGCTTTTATTATTGTACTTGTGTTTTCTACTTTTAATACCATTTTTTTTTTGGGTGTAATGTGTTCCTTCCTTTCTTCATTGTTGTTTTGCTGTATTGTGGTTTAGTGTGACATTAAGATGTTGTATGTAAAATGCTTTGGTGGGATCTTTAATATATATATATATATTGTTGAAGCACGATTTCTTCGTCCAATAGTCTTCGGATGGTGTGATCTTCATTCTTCGTGGTGTCTTCGATCTTCAGCTCCTATAAAATAGTAAGAGCGTCAAAGGATCTCCGGGCCGGGTGCCGCAGAGGCTCTCCGATGCTTAAATCAGTGATGTGTTTCACAATAAGAGTTTTAGTAAGAAGGAGATTCAGAGATTAAAGAGGTTGAAGAACCAGCCCTGAAAAATAGTGTGGAGGTCTCCTCTTATAGGGGTTTGGTAGCAGCTTGTTAACTGAGAGTCCACGTGTCCACCTTAATGGAAGGTGACAAGGTGCTAAGGGTCCTGTATTTTTGTTTTTACTGTTGGGAAAATATGACCCAACAGTTACCTCCCGATTCCCTTAGGTTATAAGTTAGTTTATAATAATGGGAATATTTATGAAATGCGGGGTAATTTATGATTGTGCGGTGTAATGCTTGACTCTAGGAAAATTTGATCTTGATGACGTTTTACCGAGAATGCATGGTTGCGAGAATATTCGGTTTAAATGCAATAGCTTGAATGTTTGCCTTGGGAAAGCGCTTGGTTGTGACCACGTTTTAGTTTTGGCGCGAAGGCTTAAACTCGGTGAATGTCGTGGTTAGTCGTGCTTATGAACTTCTTCCTCGGGAAAGCGCCTTAATGATATTTCACCAAGCAAGACTCGGGAAATTCTCCGGCTATATTTCACCGAAGTGAAACTTTGAGTAAAGGTTTAGCTTTTGGGAACTGCTTCGGTATAACTATACCTATGAACTTCTTCCTCGGGAAAGCGCCTTAGTGATATTTCACCAATCAAGACTCGGGAATTCTCCGACTATATTTCACCGAAGTGGAACCTTTGAGTAAAGGTTAAGTTTGGAAAGCACTTTGTTTAGCTATATTTTCGAACTCTTCATCGGGAAAGCTCCTTAGTGATATTTCACCAAGCAAGACTCGGGAAATTCTCCGGCTATATTTTACCGAAGGATTGGAAAGTGCTATAAATAACTACTTTTCCAAAAAGTGACTCTCGGAAAAGTACTTAGTTCAGCTATATTTTCCAAGTGTAGAATAGAGAGTCTTGTTGGCTGCTTGAAGTGTTCAGCAGTTTATAGCCTTTGGAGTGCTTTCACTTTGGACTCCTTGGGATGTTGTGCTCCAATGCCTTTCTTCAAATCAGATACCCCCCATTTCCTAGAGATGTATTGGGTCTTCGGTGAAGCTAGGCGATGGTAAGGCGCAGTGGAGTTCAGCCATAATAAGGTAGAATGAAGCTCAGATTTTTTTTTTTTTTTTTTTTTTTTTCGGATTTTTGAATCCTCAATTTTTTTGATCCTCGGATGCTTGGTTGCTCGGCATGCTCGGTATTTCTTCATGCAATTTGCAAAGTCAGCAAGTTTTGGATGACAAGGTACATTTTTTGGCAGTTTACCCCATGGCCTGCAGAATACCAGGGAGATTGGATACCAATTCTTTGGGTACACTTGGCTTGCTCCTAGTGATCGAAGACTGGGGAGAGCTAGTTGGAAATATGCACTCTTGAAACCACCACCCCAGTCCCCAACCTTTCCTTTAATGCTCACATAATAATATATCAGACTAGCAAGGGCTAGAGAGAACTATAGTGAATGACCATGAGATTAAGAACATTATCACGATACTTCGTGATGCTCCAAGAAGAGAGAGGCTCCAATGGTGAAATTTTCACCGAGGATGCCAGCTGGGAGCGTCTAGAAGATCTAGGAAGAAGCGAGATAAGTTCACACCAGCATAACATAGAAGGAAAAACATAGTTACAGTCGGTGTGATAAGATCCAGGTTCCCAATTACGACACCCCCAATGCAGATGAATGCAGTAAAGAGGGTAGCAATATGAGGCTCACTATCATCTGCAACCCTGAGGTAGTTAAGAATAGGCAAGATGTCATCATTAGCTATTGCTGCAATAAGGTGTGGGGCACCTATCAGGCTCTGAAGTGCAACCCTTAATGTCGAAAGAATGATTCCAATATAGATGATGGCTAGTAAAGGCCAAGCAACTGTAGCTATAAGTAGTTTGTTGGCCAATAGCTTCTTTCTGGTTGTAAGGGCTCCAAATAACAACACAGAAACTAGATAAATTGCAGTAGTTGTGAGAGTTGCAGCCAGTGTTCCAATGGGAATTGAACGCTGAGTTTCTTTAAGTGAAGCTAATTAATTTGAACCTGGACTCTAGCTTTCTTTGAAAGTTTCAGCACTCAAGCCCGTGATTCCAACTATTGGGTGATCCGAGCATAAGTTATGGGTTGGTCGACCGTTTTATTGGGCCTAGCACAGCTGATCCATGATCCAATAGTTACCCCCCAATTTCCTAGTCTGATAAACTATGAAAATTTCATATTTCTGAGAATAGGTCAGCTTTTACAAGTTTGGCTTTCTGCACAAAATGAGAAACCAAACAAATGCATGTATCCGAGCAATGAAAATAATTTGGTAAAACATGATTAACAGAGGCAGTTTATAATGATTCGAGCATTTAATAAACCTAAAAGACTTGTTGTCATTTTGGTTCTTTGAAGCTTAAGAGTTGGTGCTCTCGAGAGCTGTGTTTCTTGGGATTGTTTTCTTCGGAATTGTAATTCTTGGGATTTTTCCTCTGAATTGTTTCCTTTGGAGTCGTGACTCTCGAGATTTTTCCTCAGAATCGTTCCCTTTGGAGTCATGACTCTCGGGATTGTTCTTTGGATTTTGTCCCTTTTTTGGAAACTTTCCTCAGATTTTTTTCCCAAAAATTTTAAGTTTAGAGATTACTATTCCTCAGAATTTTTTTATATATGCATGTATAATTGAAACTGAATACATGCAGAAAAAAAACATATAGGATGTGTACCTTCATTCTTTGAAGATGTGTCAGTGAACTTGAGTATGGGTCTACTGGATCATGAGAAAACTCATCCTCGGTGAACCGAGTATAATTTTACTGAACCTGTTTGGAGACATTTGGATGTAAAATCCGAAGATTCTCGAGGCGACCAGTTCAGATATGCCTAAGTCTGGGAGAACTGAATATGGCAAAATTCAGTCTTGGTGAACCAAGTATGGCCAAACTGGGTCTTGGGTGAACCGAGAATAGTGAAGCTCGGTCTTGAGTGAACCGAGAATGGTGACACTCGGTTGAGACAAGTTCATGGCAAAACTCAGTGACCCGAGAATAATGATACTTAGTGATCTGAGAATTGTGAGGCTTGGTGTCACGGCCCTAATGTGGCCGTGGTGTGGTAGCAGGGGCATGAGTGCTTTGCACCCTTGCTGGCCACTAAGCCAGGGCATGAAGGGGCATGCCTAGGTTGAAGATGCTGCTTGGAGAAGGCTAAAGCTTGCTGCAAAGGATCAAAGGTGGTAGCCCATGCACTGTCAAGGTGCTTGAGCATGATGCTGTTGGCCCAAGAGCTGCTGTGGGGCGCATGGATTGCTGGGATGGCTTGTGTGAGTGGGCTGGGCGTGGCCCAGGCCCTTTTATGCTTGTCTGTCTGGACCATGGTGCAGTATGCTGCTGAGAGGGGTCACATGGCGCCCAAGATGCCTTTGAGTTATGCTGGAGGAATGCCTGCAGGCAGTGGCCACGTGGTGGCACTGTCCTGCCCAAGTGATGGTGCTGTTGAGCATGGTGTGGCTTGCTGGATCAGCCACATGGTGCCCTTGCCTTGTTCAAGAAGACCTGCTGTACTAGGGTGCTATGATTGCCTTGCAGTGGAGTTGGAAGGCTGAATGACCTTGAGTGTAGTAGTGGGATGGTGTGGGGCGCTGGCCAAGCCCCATGGCTGATCATTGCCTGCTACAGTGGGCAGAGTGGTGTTTGAGAGTACAGAAAAACTGAGAGAGAAAGCTTGGCTGTAGCTTGAGAGCTCAAAGTGAGCTGAAGGGGTGCTTAGGGCAGAGAAGGCTTATGTGTGCTGGAGACTGTCGAAGTGCTGCTGAAGGCCGAAGTTGCTTGCTGCTAGAAGGGAGACTCTGGTTGCTTGTAACAGACAAGTGTTGTGGAAGAGGGCCACACACTTGGGGGAGTGCTGAGTGACTTTGTAGTGAGAAACAGTGGGCTGTGTGAGAGTTTCATTGTTGTCTTGTAAAGCCTTGGTGGCTGGGTCATTCATGTATCTCTTGTAAGCCTTAGGGCTGAGTTGGTGTTGAGACTAAGGGCTCCAAAGTGTGCTGTGGACCCTAGTTTGTCCTTGTACAGATTCGTTGAGTGAATTGTAAAGGTTGGGAGGTGTTGCTCCCGTAAAAAGTAAGTGGGCTGTGCTTGTGCTGTGCTTGGCTTTCCACTAACCTCAGTTTGGTGAGGGTGCGTTGGCTGCCTAAGGCGCTGTGTGGTGCGTTGCTTAGGGCCATCACGTGGCTAGTTGAAGGTGAAAAATTAGCCCCGTGACACTTGGCCTCATTGAGCCATGGATGGCTCATGGTTTTTAAGCTCGATAGCTTCGGCAATTCGAGGATGGCGAAGCTCTGACTCATTTGATCCGAAGATGGGAAGGATTTGGCGTGGTGACCCATAATCCGAAGAAGGTTCGGCCATTTGTAATAGTGCTCAGCTGACCGTCGTGGGCAATGCCAAAGGTCGGCCAAACAAACTCAAGATGATGCTCGGCAATATGGCAGATTTGGCCAGCTTGAGTTAGAGGATGGTAAGGCTCGGTTTTGTTAATCCGAAGGTGGCCTCATGGTTTGATGAACTGAGAATGGCGACGAACCGGGTATGGTTTTGCAGATAACCCATTCAAATTTGGCAGGCGATCTGAAGCTAACTCATGGCATTGATGCTTTAACCGAGACAAGCTCGGCAGTTGCAGTTTTTCACCGAGTCAAGCTCAGCGATTTGTAATTTCAGCCGAGGAAGGTTCGGCGATGTGGCAACATTGATGGTGCTCGGCTGACGGTCGTGAGCAATGCTCGGCCTTGGTGGTTTGATAATAGCTTTTCCATTCTCGGATAACCAAGGATGGTGATGCTCACTCGGTGAACCGAGGATCGGCTCTGAAGAAAATCAATGAATCCGAGCATTGGTCGGCGCTTTTGTTGCGCATCTGAGGGGCGAGGCCTGATGATGGCGAAGTTCGGCAATTTTGCTATTTTGCAGACGAGGTTGTTTTGAGCCTTTACCGAAGAAAGCTCGGCAATTGTGATGCCAGCCGAGGAAGGCTCGGCACTAAGGCAAGGTCGCTGCTTGTGAGTACTTTGGAGGGAGGTTGCCGGTGTACTGGTTCACCGGCGAGTCCGATGGGCTCGCAGGTGCAGTGTGTTGATGGAACCTCTAGTTGCAGAAACTCTGGACTCTGGAGCGCCGAAGAGGTAACGGTGGAATCATGGCTTGTTGTAACGAATTGAAGACCACCGGCGATGTTGCCTGATTGACAATCGCTGGCCGTACTTTGACCATTGCTGAGATTCTCTTCTCGTTGCCTTTTGACTTGATGAAGTTCTGCATATTGCTTCTTGGCAAAAAATTTTTTCCAAAGTGTTTGAGAAAAATAAAACCGTCACATGTTGTGTGCGAACGCACACAAACCAAAGAAAAAATATCTTCTGAACACCACGTGGCACACAATGCTTGCACTTATCTTCCACGTGTCCAAAAGAAATCAAGAAACAATTCAATTGTTTTTTTCTTTTCTTTTTCTTCTAAAGGGCACGTATAACATGTCAGAGATATTTTCTGCCCCTTTCTGAGTTTTTTTTTTTACTGAGCTCTGCACGGCACTTCCTTGAATTTATCTGAGAAGAACCTTGAGCAGTTTCATCTTCTTTTCCTTTGAAGATTTTGATTCGAAATAAAATGACATCCGTCACCACAGGTTGTCGCAAACTGGATGTGGGATCCGTAGGTATGGATCTATAAATATTTGATTTTGGCTGGTTGATATATCGCCTAGATGTAAGATCATTACCATAACAGATTTTGATTTAGTAAAAACGTAGTCGTTCCCACAGACGGCGCCAAACTGTTGAAGCACGATTTCTTTGTACAACAGTCTCCGGATGGTGTGATCTTCGTTCTTCGTGGTGTCTTCGATCTTCAGCTTCTATAAAATAGTAAGAGCGTTAAAGGGTCTCCGGGCCGGGTGCCGCGGAAGTTCTCTGATGCTTAAATCAGTGATGTGTTTCATAATAAGAGTTTAAGTAAGAAGGAGATTCAGAGATTAAAGAGGTTGAAGAACCGGCCCTAAAAAATAGTGTGGAGGTCTCCTTTTATAGGGGTTTGATAGCAACTTGTTAACTGAGAGTCCACGTGTCCACCTTAATGGAAGGTGACAAGGTGCTGAGGGTCCTGTATTTTTGTTTTTACTGTTGGGAAAATATGACCCAACATATATATATATATATATATGTTCTTTCTATTATTATTTCGATTCGTCGAACTTGTGAGAAAACAAACTTCTTCATATGTTGTATATATATATATATACCTGGCGCAAGCTTTGGCATGTGGATAGCTGAATGAGTCCCCTCTCCAACGTACAAAATTAACTACACTACCATGGCCTGGAAGCATGGCCGTGGTTGCAACATTTCAAACCCAAAAGCTAGTTCTAAACCGTGGTTTAGGTTTTATTAAAGAGAAAAGTTAAACTTACAAAATATTTTATCCAAAAAAAAAAAAAAAAAAAAACTTACGATTAAATTTTTCAAAATTTGGATTCATCTCATTCTCAATTGCATTGTACCACATCACTTTGCAATAATTTATTTTGTAAAATATTTTATACGCATAACATTCGTCTTTATTAAAAGATGGTTTAGTCTCCAAGGGGTAGCTTAATCGGCTGTGAACCTTGCCTCATGAAGCGGAGGTCACTAGTTCGAATCCCCTCTCACTCTTCCCTTGTATGGACATGTCAAAAAGAAAAAAAAGATGGTTTAGGTGGGGTGGGGATTTGGCTTTAGTAAATTGAGACAGCAACTTCGTTGGAAAATAAGTTTCCTTTTTGCTTACATCAAGTATATAAATAACAAAGTGAAGTAGTTGATATAATGAAATTGAGTCACGTACAACTTATAGGCTTTTGAGTTTTTTGTTGGAAAAAATGTTTCAGAAGTCTTGAAGTATTACTTTTTTAATCAAATCCCTAGCTCCTTAAGGAACCCTAAGATTCTAATCCTTATTAAATAGATCATTTTGTCTACCTTCCGTTAAATTTTGTACGATTCGGTGTTGTCACGTCATACTCAATCATGAAGATAACACATGTCACATTAAATAAAATGAGGGTAATTATCTTTTTCCCCATGAACATGGGCGGACCCATGTGTTCGTCCCCCCAAAATTTTTACAATTATTTATAAAATATACATATTTTATGAATTTGTCCCCCCAAAATTAATATATTATGCGTTATTATGTTTTTTTTTTCTTAGCCATCTTCCCCACGTCTCGTTTTTCTTTGCATTTATTTGTGTTTTTTTGGTGCAAAAATGTGGAATATGATGAAAATATCTATTTTTATTTTAATTTTTGAGTGATTTACTTCTGCAATCATTTGAGTTTACAATATTTATTTTTGATATCATTTTTCTTGAACTCTATAGATCATGTGTTAGTTTATTTTGTTAATTGTTTATACTATTGTATGTTTGTGATGGCACGAGATTAAATTTAAGACTTCTATATTTTTATTTTATATAAACGCGCACAAACAGACATATACATAAATTATTTGTATTTATGTGCTTTTGTATTTATATAAGTCAATGTTCCCAACTTATAAAAAAAAAAAAAAAATTAAATAAAGAAATAATTAAGAGATTATCAAGATATATATGCCAAAATAACAATTTAGTCATTGTAATCAAATTCCGTCAAAAAACTTGACGGATTCCATTATTGTATCACGTCATCACCAATAGAATGATGATATGTCATCCTTAATTAAAAATAAATAAATATAAATATATGAACTATAAGAATTATAAATTTTTTTTTTTTTTAAAAGAAAATAGACGGGTGGCTGTTGGTTGGTATCCACCCCATTGGGGGAGGGAGTGGCCAGCCTGCCATCCTAGAGGTGGCTAGGGGTGGCTCGCTGTGACCCTTGGCCCATGGGGGTGGCGTGCGGCCATCACCAGCCACCTCTGAGGTGGTTTGCGAGCCACCCCTAAAGTGGGGGTAGTACGTGAAAACTATGCACCACCACGTGAGATCTACGCGCAAGCACATTATGACCGTGTAGAAGCACATGGTGATTGGAACATGGCAGGGATGGTGTCGATGGAAGACTAGGAGGATGTGGAAAGCCTTGATGTGGAGCGTTGGAGTTAGTGGGGGGGGGGGGGATGGAGGCTGACAGATGTGGCTTGGAAAATTCCGAAGTTGAGAACTACCATAGAACCGAGAACGGCGTGGCTGCAAGGGGTGGAAAGCGGCCAGAGGGGGCCGACGTAGGCTGAGGAAGAAGGAATGGTGGCACCGTTGCTCAGGGGAAAATGAAAATGAAAAAAAAAGGAGAACTGGCGATGGAGAGGGGAGGGGAAATGGGTGCACTAGGTGGAGGGGAGAGAAAACAAGGTCTCTCCCTCCTCCCTCGGTAAGAGCCGCACAAAGGCGGAGGAAAAACCTTAATGAGGAGGTGGATAAAATGCAAGGAAAAACGAACTCTCTCTCAAGAGAAAGAAGAGAGTGTTTGTCAAAATGATGTTATCTGTACCAAGACACTTTTTGGCTTGTTAGAGTGTGCATTTGAGGGGCCTAAAAATGCGTTTAACACTTAAAATGTCCGTTTGAAAAAAAAAGTATATGTTTAGTAAAAAAATTTGAAAGCGCTTTTAATGGTTCAAAAAATCTACAAATGGTCAAAACGCACTTTTGGCAAAAACTTAAAAATGAAGCTTTTGCAAAAAAAACACTTTTTGACTTAAAAATTATATTTCTCAAACGCAATCCTAAACATGTTCTTAGATTCACGAATCATTCCTTGGAATTACGTTGGGCATCTCCTAATTTTTTCACTGTTTGGTTTTCACCCTCGTGCATTAAATATAGAAATTACTAATTTACAAGCCATTGGCCATAATATAGGATCATCAATAATGAGCGCAAAATCCTTTGTATCTCACCCTTCTACAAAATTATTAGGGAAAACTTTACAAAATTCTTCATTTCTATGCATTTTGAAACTATCATTTAAAGTTTAAAAACTCTCAATTTAGGGTATCAAATTTTCAATTTTTTTGGAATGCCTTATTCCGTTAGGATATGCCATTAAATCCAGTAAATTTTTTGAAAATACCTCTGTTTTTTATTCAAAAAATAAAATAAAAAATTGGTAAGAATCAAGCGTTTGTCAGGACATAATCGAATTTGCAAAAAAAAAAAAAAAAAAAAAACCCTACCCTTGAATTTTCGTAATTTTTTAAATATTTTTAAAAATAGGGATATTTTCGAAATTTTGACAAGATCTAACAAAAAATATTAATGCAAAAGATTAAGATTGGTATTAATCTTAAAATATTATTAAAATATTAAGTTCATCATTTGGTATTAAATCAAGCCATAAAAATAAATGGTAGCATAAGAGCAATATTCGAGAACAATCATTGGTACATTAAGCCATGTTAAAGGATAAATCCCAACAAGTACTTCAGCAACTCACTCCAAATATGGCAATCAACCAGTCCATCTGCAATTAGAAGACGATCCCCCAAATCATTCCAGCTTTCATGCTCTCCCTTAGGGGTGTTAAGTGAGCGAAGCCCTAGCGAGCGAGCGAGCTCGGGCATGGTTCATTCTCAACTCGATTATTAAATGAAGTGTTTCGTGAATACAAATACTGACTCAAATATTAAACGAAGCAAGCTCAGCTCAACTCGGTTAGGTTCGTGAGAAACTCGTATAAGGCTCGAATGGGTAGTTGTTCACATAGTTGCTCATATTAATATTAAAAATTGATGATTTTTTTTTTCTTTTCTAATAGCATATTTTATTATAAAAGGATGCATATCTTCTCTTCGAAACCAAGTGCTTTGCTGTATTGATTTAGGCTCCTTACTCGGCTAGATAGGCTAAGCAAACAATTAGCTTAGGCTTCTTGAGCTGTTTAAGAGTATTTGAAGTTTAAATTTATAATTAAAAACATTAAATTAATAAGAAAAAAATTAAATTAAATAAAATATAAGAGCCAGCTCTTGGCTCGACTTATTATGAGCTCGAGCTTGGGCTCGATTTTTTGGCTTGTCCTTGAGTTCGGCTCAAACTCAAGTAAAATTTAAACGAGCCGAACACAAATAAGGGAAACTCACTCAGGCTCGACTCGTTTACATCCCTACTAGTCTCTCCCTGCTTCAACTAGTAGCCCATCTTCAGTCCATGTTTTATGATGATCTGCACTTCTGTTTTTACGCTCCTCAAGATGCTACATGATTTCCTGAATTCATGTGACAACATGTCACAGCAGTCCCATGAAACATGGACATAAGGCTATCACTCCTTCCCAAAATAGAAGTTGTTAGAAATAATGCAGATATGTTCATATTTCTTAGCTTGTTATGTGAGTAGTGTGTTAGTGTCCTATTTCTTAGTGAACATTATCTGTTTATTAGTTTATCATGTTGCAAGTTGAGTCCTTTAGTTTAGGAGTTTCAATTACTTAATGGCCCATGTTATTCTAGTAGATTAAGTGGGTAATTGTTTTAAGGAGTGAGTGTTTTATTTGTTGTCTATTTAAATGTTTTACTAAATGAATTATTCAGATAAGTTTTATGCACATTATCTCAGATTTCACACGTGATATTTTACTTTCTATTTTTATTCACTTTGTTTTACCTCTTTCAACCTAACAGTTGTAAAGAAGACTATTGCTTGTGCATCTATCCTTTTTTACTTATAACATCTGGTATAGAGCATTAGTATGCTAAAGACTGTAGGAGAATGTCTCCTTCACAAAAATTGTCAAACTCCTTGGAGAGAAACTCACCAACACGATCGGTTTGCAAAATCTTCACAGAGTTACCACTCTGTTTCTCAACTTGATTCTTGAACTTCTTGAAAATTGGAAAAAATTCAGATTTTTCCTTAGCAAAATACACCCATGTCATTCTGCTATAATCATCCACAAAAACAATAAAATACTTTACGTTGTTAAGTGAGGGAGTTCGCATAGGCCCACAAACGTCTGCATGCACCAATTCAATTGTTTTGAGGCCCTTTTTACTTCCCCTTTAGGAAAAGAATTGCGATGATGCTTCCCAAATAAACAACTTTCACACAAAGCATCAACATGTTGAATTGAAGGCAAACCATCTACCAAATTATTTTCACTCAAAAAATTCAAGCTTCTAAAATTGAGATGTCCATATCTATAATGCTACAACCAATTATCATCTAAAAATGAAGCCTTAAGTGCTTGTTTTTCCCCAGCAATATTAAGAGGAAATATTTTGTTTTTAACCATAGGGATATGGACTAACAAATCTTGCTTGGCTTTGTTTTTATACAAATAACATGATAAATCTTCAAACGCGAATAACCTTCTTCTATAAATTGCCCCACACTTAACAGATTTGAATCCAAATTAGGAATATACAAAACATTGTATATGATGTCCATTCCACGTGAGTTAAGCTGTATATTACCTTTGCCATGTGTTGAACGTATGGTTCCAT
This sequence comes from Corylus avellana, assembly GCF_901000735.1. Lineage (NCBI taxonomy): Eukaryota > Viridiplantae > Streptophyta > Magnoliopsida > Fagales > Betulaceae > Corylus > Corylus avellana. The sequence continues at coordinate 1,546,899 of NC_081545.1, read as the reverse complement.
CACCCATCTTCACTTTGCTTGTCATAGATTTATCCAAGTTAGTGAAAGCTTCCAAATTGGCTGTCATATGATTACTATACCAATCATTTGGCGTACATTCTTTAGCAGAGTAACATGCAAGAAACAAACTTTCTATTTCGTCTTTCTCTTTTTCTTTAGCAAAGTTTGCTTGTATTTCTTTGAGCCTACAATACCTATTTATATGGCCATAATTGTTACAATAATAACATTGGGGCTTTCGGTAAGAATTTTCACCTTCATCACCAGCTTCAACATTTCTTCCATTAATACGATATTGGTAGTCGTTACTTGAATGTCCACCTATTTGACCACCCCTCTTTTTCCACGAAAAAAATGGCCTCCACGCCCTCTAGTGGTTGAACCCTCGCCAATAGACTCATTAGTCTCACCACTTGTTTTGCGTTTAGAAAACTTCATTTTTGTATAAAATGCATTTTCTATAGAATTTTCTTCATGTCTTTTCATCTTGTCTTCATGAGATTGCAAGGAACCAAATAATTCATCAACTGTTAGCACACTTAAATCCTTAGATTCTTTTATGGCAGCCTCTGCACCAAATTTTCTGATTTGATTAACAACGTCTAGCATATTAGAGAAATAATCATGCATAGACTCACCTTCTTTCATCATCAAACTTTCAAAATTTCTGCGATGAGTTTGAAGTTTGATTGTCAATACCTTGATATTACCACGATACCCATTTTGTAATGCATCCCAAGCATCCTTCGACTTTATTTCAGCAATAATTCGGGGAAAGATGGATTCATCCACAGCTTGTTGAATGAAAAAAAAATGCATTGGCATCTTTCTTTCGAAGCTCTTTGAGTGTGTCTATAGAAACACCAGTTTCTGAATAAACTTTCTCTACTAAATCCCATAGGTCTTGGGAAATAAAGAGAGTCTTCATGTTTGTACTCCAAATATCATACCCAGCTCTTTGAAGGAGTGGGAGTGATGGTTGTGAGGGGTTAACACGGTTGCTTGCCATTAATCTAGCTTTGATACCAGATGTTAGAAATAATGCAAAATGTGTTCCTATTTCTAAGCTTGTTGGTTGAGTAGTGGGTTAGTGGTACCTATTAAATAGCTTGTTATTTGATTCAGCATTATCTTTATTGTATGCACGTTGAGTCCTTGAGTCTAGGAGTTTAGTTACTTAGTACTCTATGTTATTCTAGTAGTGGTTAAGTGGGTCCATGTTTTTCTCCAAAGCTTCAATTTCTTCATCCATAACAACACACCATTATTTGTCTTGAGCAGCTTTCTAGAAAGTTTCTTGGCTCATTAACCTATTTAAAATGACATCTTTCACCCTGCTCATATATCTCTTTCAAGTCCTTCACTTTTCTCCGTGGTGGTTCAAGAGAAGAGAACGATGAAGAACCTGAATAGCTAGATGGGCTGTTTCTAGGTGTGAAAGGACTTGAAGGATTAGATGGGCAGCTTTCACCTTCATGCTCTACTATCTCATCCACCAAGTTATCATCCTCTTGGATTGTGAAAGGAAAATGTTGATGCTCATTCCAATTCCAAGCATTTTTCTCATCAAACAAAACAACACGACTAACAAGCTAAGAAATAGGAACACATTTTGCATTATTTCTAACACTCCCCCTTAATGCAAAATGTTTAAAACTCCTGACAATCCTCAATCTTGCGGAGAGGAAAAATAGAAGCATTGTGGAAATGGCTAAAAGCATGCTTAAAGCCAAAGGACTCAACGTGCATACAATAAAGATAATGCTGCTGATCGAATCAAATAACAAGCTATTTAATAGTTACCACTAACCCACTACTCAACTAACAAGCTAAGAAATAGGAACACATTTTGCATTATTTTTAACAGAATTCTCATCTTTTTCCTTTCTTAGTCTTCTACTTGTATTCTTTGTCTGGCTTTTAGATACACGAATATAGGCTTTCCTCTTTGTATGTTTTCTTAATTCTCTGTAAAGCCTTAATGATAAATAATATCACAATCCTTTGTTTTGGTGAGTTAACCAAACAGAGCTTCTCTCAAACTTTTACAAGCCATACATTGTTATATATTGTTCTTCACTTCTTTCATGTCCTTTTGCTTATGTGCTCTTTTCGCTTTTGATCTTTTGTCTATCAATAGAGGAAAACAAGGATCACCGTTTCATAATGGAAGACTTCTTTCGTAAAGAGTCATTTCCACGTCTCTCGTGATCACCACTTTTGAAAATTGATATGGTTGTAATTAATGGAGCACTTTCGGTTGGAAAATTCACTTTCAAGACTCCAATAATCATTACTTTATTTTGCGTTGAAAATGTTGGAAATGCTAAGCTGATTAAAGCTTTCACGTGATTCAGTCATTTTGTAGATTATGTCTATGTTTTTGCAAATTTAATGGATTTATTAATGAATTTGTGGACTCATGAATCCCACACAAATTCAATAGCGGATTCACTCATTTACTATATAGAAACTGATAAAAGATGAAATGAAAAATGATTTTTATAATTTCTTAATATTGTCTGGTCCAAACTATATATGGAAATCTATTTAAAGAAAGGAAAATCCATTAATGTCACTCTAAAAAGACAGTAAACGATCGATTTCTGTAATACCAATCCAAAAATAGAAATTTCCAAATTTTTTTGCTATATATTTATTTCTTTTTTTGATATGTTCACACAAGGGAAGAGAGAGGGGAGGGGAGGAGATTCGAATTAGTGACCTTTCACTACAAAAAATTAAATTTTTTATGACGAACATTTTCTGATGTGTCAGGTAGTCTGACACGTCAGAAAACGTTTATGATGGGGCCTTTCTGACGTGTTTCACACGTGGAAATTATAGGTGTCAGAAACGGAAAATTTCTGACGTGTTAATTTTGACACGCCAGAAATTTCTGACGTGTTGTAATTAACACGTCAGAAATTATTTTTCTGACGTGTCAAAATTGACACGTCAGGAAATTTAAAAAATATATATTTTTTTAATTTTTTCTGGAATTTTTTTTTTCAATTAAAAAATTGATTAATTTAAATTAATTTTCAATTAAATTATTAATTTTTTTTTTGAATTCCTCTGCACGTACGGCAGGTCCCTCACGCTGCCGTGCAGATCTGTGTTTCTCGATATCGAGAAACACAGATCGATCTGCACGATTTGCACCACACCATGGTGCAGATCGATCTGCACCATGGTTCTCCAGCTCTCACTTTTCTCTCTCTCTCTTCTAATCTTTTCTTCTTCTTCCTCTTCTGATCTTCTCCTTTTTGTTTTTTTTTTTGTTTTTTTTCTTCTTCTTCTCTTCTCCCTTTCTTTTTCTTCTGCAGCTTCTCTCCTCTTCTTCTTTTCTCCATTTCTTTTTCTTCTGCAGCTTCTCTTCTCCCTTTCTTTTTCTTTTTATTTTTCTTGTTCTCTTCTCCGGCCTTTTCTTTTTCTTCTCCTTCTTCTGCTTTCTTCGATCTGCCATGGAGAGAGAAGGGAGATTGAGAGAGGAGAGAGAGAGAGCATGGGAAAAATAAATGAGGAGGCATGGCGCGCTGGGGAAAGAAAAGATAAAAACAAAAAAATTCAAACGCGCGACAGGCTTAGGTGTGCTGCACACAGCGAGATGGGACGTCTGCACGGGGGATGGCTCAAGGAAATGAAAATTTCCTGACGTGCTACATCTGGCACGTCAGAAAAGGTTTTTTGAAAAAAAATTTGTCTGAAAATTTTTTTTTATCTACACATATATATTTATATATATTTTCTGTCGTGGTAATTCACCACTTTAGAAAAATTCTGACGTGGCACAACGCCACGTCAGAAATTTTTTGACGTGTTTGTGTGACACGTCAGAATTTTTCTAATGTATCTGTGTGACACGTTAGAATTTTTCTGACGTGTCAGCACGTCAAAATTTTTCTGACGTGTCAGTGTACCACGTCAGAATTTTTTGACGTGGTAATTCACCACGTCAGAATTTTTTTGACGTGGCAGTCTGATGCGTCAGAATTTTTTGACGTGGTAACTTTTGCCACGTAAAAAAATAAATAATTTTTTTATTTTTTAAAATTGTTAAAATTTTCCAGACGTTCCAATTTTTATCACATCAGAATTTTCTGACGTGTCTGTTTTGACATGCTAGAAAATTCTGACGTGCCGCTGTTCACACGTCAGAAAATTAATTTCTGACGTTTTAAAATTCACCCGTCAGAAATTTTCTGACGTGTCAACAAAACATGCACTGTAGCCACGTCGGAAAATGCCATTTTTTTTTATAGTGTTTGCTTCATTAGGCGTGGTCCATAGAATTACCCTTTGGGAACCAAATTTTTGTGCTATTGAATGTCGATTAGATACAACTAGATATTTTTTAATTTAATTATTTATTTATTTATTTATTTTCTAATTGATTGAGGAAAATGGTTACAATGGAGGATCCTTGTCATTCTTGATCGGAACGGAAGAGAGAATGGGGGATCCTAAGAAAAAACAAACATAAATCAAAAAAGGGGTGGACTCCCCAATAATTGACCTAAAACGAACAATACAGTGCGAAAATAAAAACCAATGGTAGGAAATAGGGTAAACAAGTGTCTTGGTCCTCTCAAATAGACCTCATAAAACGGAAATAGAAGCAAAAAGGAAACAGATTAAGGTAAACCTATCTGAACCCCCACTTGAAAACTACAACAACCACCGAAATGAGGCTGAAGAGTTAAAAGCACTGTCAAAACCCATGCAGGGATTGTACAATAGAGAGGCACCACCACAGATCTGGTTACAAAAGTATTCGCAAAAATATCAAACCACTTAAGAGCAGGAAGACAGTAACCCAAACAACACAAAAGCAGCAAAAACAAGAAAAGCTGTAAAACACTAACAAAATCAAATAACAGGGAAAAAGATAAAAACAACAAATAAACCAACTAAAAAATAACTTCAACATAGCGCGGGACGGAAGATGGCTTGCAGGGGAGCTTCCGGTTGTAGTTCGGAATATGCGTGGCGAAGCGTGGGATCGACGCCCAGGCGAGTGAGATCCACGCTCAGGTGCATGGGGGCCACAGGGCGGCCGGAAATTGAACGTGGTGGAAGTGATTGAGAGCTGGAAGGCTGGAGAACATGGTGGCAGGTCACATTGGAGTTGAGGAGGAACGAAAGGCGACAGATCTGGCCTAGAGAGAACCGGCTCTGAGATCCACCGTTGAACCGAGTATGGCGCTGCGTCTGAGGGTGGAAAACGGCCAGAGGGTGATGAGGAAGCGGTCTGGTGGTGGAGGAGTGTTGGTCTGGAGGCGACGAAGCGTAAGTGAAGCTGCAACGTGGCAAAAAAAGACAAAAAAGAAAAAGAAAAAAAGAAAGGGATCCGGTGACAAAGGGGAGGGAGGGGCTACCGCAAAAGGCAGAGAGGAAGAGGGAGAGAAAAACGTCCATCCCTCCTCCCCAGAAAAACCCACACAACGGCAGTACTGGAGGGACCTCACGGAGGAGGTGAACTGTTTCAAAGAAAAGAGGAAAAAGCTTCTCTTGAGAGAAGCTGAAAGGTTCACGTGGACCGCATTTTCAAACTTGATGCACTTTGAATACAAAAGAACTCGACCGAATTCTCTTGCGAAACACATGAATAACTTTCAATACAAAAGAACTGGAAAATTAAATGTTAAATTAATATTTCTAACTAAATATTCAGTGGCTGAATCCCGATTTTGATTCACATGAAACAATATTAGAAAATGGATTTAAAAAAAGTTATTATTTCAGTTAAATATATTAGAGAGTGGAAGAATGATATAGAGAAGAGAGAGAGCGGAAGCATGAACTACATTGTATTGAGTAGTATTAATATTGTTGTGATTACAATAAGCCTCTATATATAAAGAGGCTATGAGTGATAAACAAGAAATTCTAAACTAATTAAGATGAAAAATAAACCATAGAGAATAATATAAAATATTCTAATAATATCAAACAACATAAATAAATAATCTAATAAAAGTTCAAATATGCCTCTCTTCCTCACTTCCTCACTTCCTCATATCCTTTTGTTTCTCTTTTGACAGCCACGTGGATGGCATCACCGTATGATAGTGGAAGACTTACTATTTTTTGCCGACTTCTTACACCTTCAAGGTGAACCGGATGAGCGTTTCATATATAGTGGAGGACTTGTTTCGTAAAAAGTCATTTCCACGTCTCTCATGATCACCACTTCTGAAAATTGATACGGTTGTAATGGAGCACGTTCGCTCGGAAATTTCACTAGCTTTCAACAACGAGGAGAACAAGACTTTGTGTCCACCTTATAAATTAAAGCTCTCTCCTAGCTTCACTTCCAAGCATATATATATATATATATATAATAGGTGCACATGACTTTGTGTCTAGCCTATAAAGAGAAGCTCTACCTTCACTTCCAAGCATATCTTAACCCTAGTAGAAAATTATGGGTTTATCACTTTCTCTCTTCGTTTTCATGTGCTTGCTTTTCTTACTTTCACAGTTGCATCTTATACTCACTCTTTCTTCTCCTTTTATGCAACCCTTGTGCCATCATGATGAAAGCTTCGCCTTGTTTCAATTCAAGGAAAGCTTTGTCATCGATGAACATGCATCTTATGAATATCTTCTTGCTTATGGAAGGATAGATTGTCGAAAGGTTGCATCTTGGACACTAGAAGGAGACAAAAGTGATTGCTGCTCATGGGATGGAGTGGAGTGCGATGAGGACTCGGGTTATGTCATTGGCCTTGATCTCCGTAGCAGTTGTCTATATGGTTCGATTAACTCTAGCAATAGCCTTTTTCGCCTTGTTCACCTCCGAAGGCTTGACCTTTCCTACAATCACTTTAACTATTCTCCTATCCCACCTCAGGTACGCAATCTTTCAAGACTAACGTATCTCAATCTCACTGCATCAATGTTTTCAGGTCAAATTCCATTCGAAATTTCACACTTGTCCCACTTGACATCCCTTCATCTTTATGATTGTGGATTGCATTGGGAATTTCCAATGGGAATCTTTAAGCTACCAAATCTACGGGTTATTGATGTGGGTTACAATGAAGGTCTCATTGGTTATTTACCAAACTTTACATAGAGCAGTCCACTTGAGGCATTGGCACTTACAGCCACAAGTTTCTCTGGTGAGCTACCTGCTTCAATTGGTAACCGTAGCTACTTGAATGCATTGGATGTTTCTGGTTGCAACTTCTCAGGGTCCATTCCATCTTCACTTGGAAATCTCACAAATCTCATTGTTCTTAAGCTTTCAAATAACGCTTTCAAAGGTGAGGCCCCATCTTCAATTGAAAACATCAACCGACTCTCTTTTCTAGACCTTTCCCACAATCAATTTACAGGTCCAATTCTTTTTCACCTTGTAAACTTGATGCAACTGAAAGTCATTTTTCTCCGCTTAAATCATTTTACTGGTGAAATACCTGTTGCGATTTTGAACCTCACAAAATTATCTGTCTTGGTTCTTGGGGACAACAAGCTTCAAGGTCGTATCCCAAATTCAATCTTTAACCTCACGAATCTTCAATTTCTGGGTCTTGCTAGGAATTACTTTAGTGGGACTATGGAGTTTGACAAGTTTGTTAAGCTCAAACATTTAATTGTGTTATATCTATCTCATAATCAATTATCGTTACTCTTCAAAGAGCCCGATGCCAATGCTATGTTTCCAAAGTTTCAAAGTTTGTCGTTGTCTTCGTGCAACTTAAGCAAGTTTCCAGATTTCCTAAGTGTTACAAACTAATGTGCTTTGACTTGTCAACTTTTATCTTTGGTTGTGTTTATTAAACTCTAGTTTGTAGTAGGTAAAAATGTGTATTTGTTGTGAAGCCACGTGTGGTTCTAGAACTTACTTTTGTAAAAGGTTTCTCTTGTCTTTTGTAGAGTGTAACTTCAGAATTTTGTAACGTAAGAAGAAGAAGAAAAATAGAAGAAAGAGCCAAGTCCCTTGCAGAAAATTGTTCTTCCTTTCCCTGTTTTTTCCCCTGTTTTTCCTCTGTTTTTTGGTCATTTTCTGTAGAATTTCTGCAGCAAGTTGATCTTCTTATTCTCTTGTGTTTCCCTTGTTTAATATACTGCCCTTGGAGTGTGTCTTGCTGGAAAATCCAGCCAACAGAATTTGGTATCAGAGCTTGGTTCAAAGAAGAGCTGTGGGCAGAAATTTGAAGAGAAAGAAGAGGATAAGTTGAAGGAGAATCCATGGCCAGCACAAGCATGAATTGGAGCAATGTCCAGGTACCGATTTTCTCTGGTGAAAATTATGATTTCTGGTCTATAAAGATGAAGACCTTGTTTGTCTCCATAGATTTATGGGAGATGGTAGAATCAGGATATGAAATACCTGAATCTACATCAACCTTGACCGAAGCTCAAAAAAAGGAATTGAAGGAGAACAAAAGCAAAGATGCAGGAGCTCTTGGGATGATTCAAAGGGGAGTTTCAGAAACTATTTTTCCAAGAATTATGGGAGCAACAAGAGCTAAGGAGGCTTGGGATATTCTTCAAGAAGAATTTCAAGGAGACAAAAAGGTAAGAGCCATCAAACTCCAAACTCTTAGAAGAGATTTTGAAAATATGAGAATGAAAGAAAATGAAAGTGTGAAAGATTATTCCACTAGATTTTTGGAGTTGGTAAATCAAATGAAAGCTTATGGTGAAAATATGATTGATAGTAGAATTGTGGAAAAAATATTGATAAGCTTGCATGAAAAATTTGATCCTATGGTGGCTGTAATTGAAGAAACAAAAGACCTCTCTAGTTTAGGTGTCCAAGAGTTGTTGGGTTCATTGAAAGCTCATGAGCAAAGGTTGGAACGACACTCCGAAAAGTCAGTAGAGAGAGCATTTCAATCTAAGCTCACTGTTAATTCAAAAAATTATGAAAAGAGAGCATTAAGTCATGAACAAGGTGAAGGGGACTCAACTAGAGGAGGTGGAAGTTTTAGAGCAAGAGGAAGAGTTAGAAGTCCAAGAGGAAGAGGTAGAGGTAGCTATGAAAGAAAACCAAATGTGGAAGGCTCTTCACAAAGATGTAATATTTGCAAGAAGAGTAGTCATGTTGAAAAAGATTGTTGGTTCAAAGGAAAGCCTCAATGTTTTAATTGCAAAAAGTTTGGCCACTTGCAAAAGGATTGTAGATTCTTGAAGAATAATCAACAAGCTAATTTCACCGAGGAGAAAGAAAGTGAAGGGAACTTGTTCTATGCATGTCAACATGTTTCCGAGAAGAAAAATGATATATGGTTCTTAGATAGTGGTTGTAGCAATCACATGACACCGGAGAAGGAAATTTTCCTTGACATAGACACTTCATTCCATTCTAAAGTGAAGATGGGAAATGGTGCTGTGGTAGATGTTAAAGGGAAAGGCAATGTTGGAGTTGAAACCAAGAGAGGGCTGAAGAAAATTCGTGAAGTTTTATTTGTTCCGGAGCTTGATCAAAACTTGCTTAGCATTGGACAACTTATGGAGCATGATTATGTTCTTCATTTTGAAGGCCGTACTTGTACAGTTTATGATGAAGGAAGAGAAAAATTGGTTGTGGCTGAAGTTAAAATGGCTCCAAATAGAAGTTTTCCACTCACTTTTAAATATGCAAAAGACATGGCTTTAAAAGCTAGTGTAATTGATGAATCATGGTTGTGGCATAAAAGATTTGGTCATCTGAATTTTCAAAGTCTCAAGCTACTACATCAGAAAAATATGGTGCAAGAGCTTCCTATTATTAATGAAAAGAATGAAGTTTGTGAAGGTTGTGCTCTTGGGAAGCATCATCGACAACCATTTTCCAAAGGAGTAGCATGGAGGGCTAAGAAGATGCTAGAGTTGGTGCATACTGACGTTTGTGGGCCTATGCAAACTCCTTCTCATTCTCAAAGCAGGTATTTCATTCTCTTTATTGATGATTATAGTCGCATGACTTGGGTTTATTTCATGAGACAAAAATCTGAAGTGTTTAATATCTTTAAAAAGTTTAAATGCCTTGTTGAAAAGCAAAGTGGTTGTTTTATTAAAGTCTTGAGAAGTGATAGAGGGAAGGAATATACTTCAAATCAATTTCATAAATTCTGTGAAGATGAAGGTGTGGAGAGGCAGTTGACAGTCTCTTATACTCCACAACAAAATGGGGTATCCGAGAGGAAGAATCAAACTGTCATGGAGATGGCCAAGTCTATGTTGCATGAAAAGGGCTTACCAAAAGCATTTTGGGCTGAAGCTGTATACACAGCTCTTTATTTGATGAATAGATGTCCAACCAAGGCCGTGTGGGATAAAACACCATTTGAAGCTTGGAGTGGAAGAAAGCCATCAATCAAGCATCTCAAAGTGTTTGGTTGTATTTGCTATGCTCAAATTCCAAAGGAGAAGAGATACAAGTGAGAAGTGTATATTTGTTGGCTGTAGCTCAATGTCAAAGGGCTATAGGCTGTACAACTTGAAAACCAACAAAGTAATCATCAGCCGAGATGTCTTATTTGATGAGAAAGCTAAATGGAATTGGGAGCAAGGCCAAGTTGAAGAACAATTGGTTCCGGTGACTGTTTTACAGCAAAGTCCAGCCCAAGGAAGTGCAAGTAATGATGATAGCTCTCACCCATCATCAAGTTCGACTCCATCACCAAGCTCACCATCATCTCCAAGCTCAAGCTCAACTTCTCCAAGCTCAAGTCCAATGAGATTGAGGAATTTGGATGATATTTATGCAAGGTGCAACTTTTGTGTTGTTGAACCTGAAAATTTTGAAGAAGCAATGAAAGAAGAGAGTTGGAGAAAAGCTATGGAAGACGAAATTGAAGTTATTGAAAAAAACAGAACATGGAAGTTGGTTGAAAGGCCTCAAGACAAAGAAATCATTGGTGTGAAATGGATTTACAAAGTGAAGTACAATGTAGATGGGTCGGTTCAAAGAACAAAGCAAGGCTAGTTGCAAAAGGATACTCACAGCAGCCCGGCGTTGACTTTCATGAAACTTTTGCTCCAGTAGCTCGCTTGGATACAGTGAGAGCTTTAATTTCTTTAGCAGCTCAAAAGGGTTGGTTATTGTACCAACTTGATGTCAAATCAGCCTTCTTGAATGGAGAGTTGAAAGAAGAGGTGTATGTTGAACAACCTCAAGGATTTATAATCCAAGGTGAAGAAGAGAAAGTGTATAAGCTAAGGAAAGCTTTGTATGGGCTAAAACAAGCTCCTAGAGCATGGTATAGCCATATTGACAATTACTTCAATGAAAGTGGTTTCAAAAGGAGCAAGAGTGAGCCAACCTTGTATGTAAAACATCAAGGTAATGTTGATTTGCTTATTGTTGCATTATATGTTGATGATTTGATATTAACCGGAAGCAATGCTAAAATGATTGAAGAATTCAAGAAAGATATGGTGAACAAGTATGAGATGAGTGATATGGGGCTGCTACATTACTTTCTTGGTATTGAAGTTTATCAAGACAAAGAAGAGGTGTTCATTTCACAAAGAATGTATGCTGAAAAAATTCTGAGAAAATTCAGAATGGTTGGTTGCAAACCAATGGCTACACCACTTGCATTAAATGAAAAATTAAAGAAGGAAGATGGATGAAAAAAGGTGGATGCTACTTTCTATAGAAGTTTGGTTGGAAACTTGCTATATCTCACTGCTACAAGGCCTGATGTTATGTTTGCGGCAAGTTTGCTATCAAGGTTCATGCATTCTCCAAGCCATTTTCATTTTGCAGCAGCAAAAAGGGTGCTTAGATACATTCAAGGCACCACAAGTTATGGAATAAGGTATTGCAGAAATTCCATGGTGAAGTTGCTTGGCTTTTGTGATAGTGATTGGGGTGGCTGTGTTGATGATATGAAAAGCACCTCAGGTTATGCCTTTTCACTTGGATCAGGTGTGTTTTCTTGGTCCTCAAAGAAGCAACAATCAGTTGCTCAATCTTCAGCAGAAGCTGAATATGTTTCAGCAACATTAGCCACATCTCAAGCAATTTGGCTGAGAAGAATACTTGAAGATATTGGTGAGAGGCAAGAAGAGGCTGCACACTTGCATTGTGACAACAAATCAGCCATAGCAATGGCAAAGAATCCATTTTACCATAGCAGGACCAGACATATTGCAATCAAGCATCATTTTATTAGAGAAGCAATTGAAGAAGGTGAAGTGGAGCTGAAATTTTGCAAGTCAGAGGAGCAAGTAGCTGACATTTTCACCAAAGCATTGCCAAAGGAGAAATTCCAGCAACTGAGAGAAGCATTGGGAGTTCAAAAACAGCACATTAAGGGGGAGAATGTTACAAACTAATGTGCTTTGACTTGTCAACTTTTATCTTTGGTTGTGTTTATTAAACTCTAGTTTGTAGTAGGTAAAAATGTGTGTTTGTTGTGAAGCCACATGTGGTTCTAGAACTTACTTTTGTAAAAGGTTTCTCTTGTCTTTTGTAGAGTGTAACTTCAGAATTTTGTAACATAAGAAGAAGAAGAAAAATAGAAGAAAGAGCCAAGTCCCTTGCAGAAAATTGTTCTTCCTTTCCCTGTTTTTTCCCCTGTTTTTCCTCTGTTTTTTGGTCATTTTCTGTAGAATTTCTGCAGCAAGTTGATCTTCTTATTCTCTTGTGTTTCCCTTGTTTAATATACTGCCCTTGGAGTGTGTCTTGCTGGAAAATCCAGCCAACACTAAGAAACCAAGATGAGTTACAGTATTTATCACTGTCCGAGAACGACCTTTGTGGCACAGTACCAGAATGGATGTTGAACATAAGCAAAGCAAGTCTAGAAGTGATTTCCCTGGATAACAACTTCCTCACCAGCTTTGGTCAACATCCAATTCTTCTCCCGTGAACTCGTTTGGCCTTTTTAGACCTCAGCTCTAATTTGCTGCAAGGATCTCTTCCTATCCCAGCAGCCTCAAATTTGAAATATTATATTATTTCAAATAATTCATTGACTGGAAGTGTTCCGGAATTGTTTTGCAATCTGACTTCTCTTCAAGTCCTTGATTTGGCTAGTAATAACTTAAGTGGTTCACATCCTCGATGTTTGGACAACTTTGGTGCTTCTCTATTGATACTCAATCTGCGAAGGAACAAATTTCAAGAAAGCATTTCAGAGAATTGGGTAAAAGGAAGTCAATTGAAGATAATAATTTTCAGTCAAAACCAACTTCGAGGACGATTACCAAGGTCGTTGGTGAAGTGTGCGATGTTGAAGGTCCTGGATCTCAGCAATAACCAATTCAATGATAGGTTTCCCTCTTGGTTGGAAAATCTTCCAAATTTAGAGGATCTCATTTTGCGGTCAAACAAATTCAAAGGCCCAATAAAGACTTCTAAGAGTACTAAATATATGTTCCCAAACTTGCGAATCATTGACCTCTCTTATAACAGTTTTGTTGGAAAGCTGCCTCTAGAAATTTTCAGCAATTGGAAGGTTAAAAAATTTGTGACTGCACATCACTTAACATATATTCAAGTAAACTCAACTCCTACATTACTCTTCAAAAGTCTTGGTACTTTCCACACCAATTATGGTTATGATTACTCCATGACAATGACAAACAAAGGCAAGGATATGTTCTATGAGAAGGTCCAAGAATTACTCATGGCTATTGATATGTCGAGCAATAGATTTGTCGGAAAAATTCCAAATTCCATTCAAAATTAATGAGGGTGTCTTTTGCTCAACCTTTCGAATAACATTCTCACTAGTTGCATCCCACCATCTTTAGGGGACCTTGTAGAGCTTGAAGCAATAGACCTTTCTCAAAATAAGTTGTCAAGAGAGATCCCACGAGAGCTAACACAACTTACTTTCTTGGAAGTTTTCAATGTTTCTCATAATAATCTCACAGGATCTATACCACAAGGAAAACAATTTGCTACTTTTCAAATTGGTTCATTTGAGGGGAATTCAAGATTGTGTGGGAGACCATTGACAAAGAAATGTGAGAGTTTCGATGAATCGCCTTCTCCATCTTCAATCGCCGAAGGAAGTCAAGACTATGAATCGCAATTTGAATTTGGTTGAAAAATAGTTGTAATTGGGTATGCATTTGGAGTAGTTCTTGGAGTGACAATTTGGTGCACCGTGATAGCAAGGAAACATGACTGGTTAATGAAGACCTTCAGAATAAGATAAGTAACTGATGTGAAGAAAAATGAGTGGCAAGAAACATTTGAATCAAATAGTCTTGCCGCAAGATGTCTTCTAAGGAAATGAATGTGTATCGGCGTATATTGCTTCTTATGTTCATTTTGTTTTTTTGGTTTTTTTGTGTGTGTATGTAATGTGTTCCTTCTTTTCAATATTGTTTTGGTGTATTTGGATTCCGGTTCTATTAAGATAGTGTATGCAAAATATGTTGATGATCCGTTAGTGAATTATTGAGCAATCGTTTGAATCTCAAGTTTAACAAATAGCACTGAATATATTAATCTTATCCGAGAAGTTAGATTAGTATAATTATCAAATTTAAAGCCAACACCACAATGTCAATACCTAAATCAGAGCAAGCATAAAAGAAAATTATTGTAATAAGGTCGAAACTCTTGAAGAATTGTTCAAAAGAAAAACTACACGGCCCACACCAACATGGCAACATCATCGAAATCCTTCTTCTGTCATTGAAATCCTTTCTTGCTAGCGGAGACAGACCAAACAGAGATGAACTAGACAAAGAGAAAGCAAAGAGTTTTAAGAAAAAAAGAAATTAGTATATTTTATTTTAAACGGGTTAAATGGGTTGTGTCGGGTGACTCGTGAAATTGCCGTGTTGTGTCAAGGTTTGGTGAGGTGGGCCCGTTAATTAAATGGGTCATGTTTGGGTTTAACCTAAATGGGTGGTGGGTCATTACAGGTCGACCCGCCGACCTGTTTTGCTAGCCCTACTTTCCCTTTTTTTTTTTATTTTTTTTTTTTTATTTTTTTTATGATTCATGCGTTGGTATTTTTTCAAATTCTGTTAAGTCCTCTAAAATCTTTTGGTATTATATATATAGGCCAATTATGGGTCTTCTCTTAAACAATACTTTAAGGTTCTGGCCTAAGTCATTAAATAATACTACAAAGGCCGAAAGATGGGTCTGGATCAATAATTGGACCAACAATGACCAAAATGATGGGGCCAACAAAGGACTAAAAGATATGTCTGCATAAATAAGTGGATCAACAATGACCAAAATAATGGGCCAACAAATGACCAAAATAATATGGGCAACTTATCCTCTCTCTCATTTTTTTTTTTTTTAACCAGCCACGAAAGAAAAGATCGAACACCCATTCTACACCAAAAGAGGTCTGATCAACTACTCACTATATTATGTACTATATATGTACGTACCAACATATATATATATAGTACATTATATAGTACATTATTTGCAAGAGCTGGTTTGAATTGGGTGCATGTCTTAAGGAGGGAGAGAAAATCGTGGCAGTGTTGGCAAATCTAAAAGGGGCAAACGCAGATATGAACACAAAAGAGAATGAGCACTACTGGAAAATCATCATGCACACTGAGAGACAAAACCATGAAAGAATAAAACTTAGCCTACATATCTGATACCATGAAAGAAAAGATAACGTGGAAAGAAATTAAAGACAACTAAATAGAAAAAATAAACAGGTAGAAAAGAAGAGAAATCAGCATTGCTGATAAACACACCCATGGATGCAGATAAGGGATCGAGTGAAGCTATTGACTTGTTGATCAACATGGTAAGAGTCCGTTTCAAGCATGAAGAGAATGTTTACAAGTAGTTCTTGGCTGTTATATGACTGCTATATGACTACCATACAATTGGAATTACATGATAGAGATAAAATCAATCATTCACTATTTTTTTTTACAAGTGCGATCCAATGGTTAATTGTTACCATCAGCATCATAAAGTTATATATAAGTCATATAGTAATTTACATTACTTTATTATAAAGCTTAATTATTTTGCATTCTATAATAGTTGAGAATTATAGAATTTTACTAAAGTACATCTTAGATGCTTTTAAGGCTGTATAACTTCAACATTTACAGAGCAAGTACTAGCAGTTCAAACAAGGAGATGAATGTATAGAGTTCACAAGTTTTGTTTTCAAACCGAAGTGAAGAAGAATTTGTTAAGATCATTCTCAAACTAGGAGTAATATATCCATGCTTTACCCTTACACGATAACTAGTATAAGTCTAACTATAGTCCTATTAGGTATATATTTTCATAAGAGTCACTTGATTGATGACTCAACCCTAATTTTCCTACTGAACGTTGTATTAGAAATATATGTAGTTCTGTTGTATTTGGACTTCTATTAATTAAGCTAAACGTTAATCTTTGAATCTCATTTTGCATATAAGATTCGTCACTAACTTCATTATTGACCAACTCATCCATTATTGTTTCTAATTATTTGAGCGCACATTTTTTTTTTTTTTTTTAAAAAAAAAAAAAAAAGCTCTCTGAGTCTATACACTATTAAGGCACTCCTGTGTAAATAAAAATTTCTACTCTCCCTAATAAAAGAAAAATTAAAAAATTAAAAACCACCTATTTTGCCTTGACTTGGAAGCTTAACGGCTAACTACTTAAACTAAGAAGAATTCAAATCTATAAGCATATATCCCAGGATTTGGTGTCGGTGAAGATGGAGGAGTCCCATTAATTAGTATATATACTAGATCGACTCCACCCCAACGTTGTTGTCTGTGGGCACACAAACAAACTCATCTATCGATATCGACGGGTCAACCACCCAACGTACGCTACGCCTCTCGTGTGTGCCATGGAAAGAAGAGGGTTGATGAAAGCCATCCACTTCGTCAACAAAGTGCGCAGGCGCTTCCTCCATGAAGAGGGTGTTTACAAGTGCTTTTTGGATTCCCTGAATATATATAGACTGGGGCTTCTGGACATGAAGGGCGCTCGTGCTCAGGTTGCCCCTCTTTTTGAGAAGCATCCGGATTTGCTTGATGAGTTCTTCATCTTCGCGGTGAAAAGGGTTACTCCGAGTTATACTTATAGCCAGACGACACCAAATCACGAAGATGATCACGTGTTGAACGACACTTTGAAGATGTGTAAGAATTTGAACGACGGGGCTTGTTCCTCGCGAGGGAGGATAACAAAGTAAAGACGAAAGGGTTCGAGATGATATTTATGAAGACTATAGATTTGAAATGGATATGTTTTTGGAGTCGGTGACCTCAGCAACAAAGGCTGCGGAGAAGCTGTTGAATGAGATTAATGGAGTTTATAATTCAGAGAATCCAATCCGGATTAAAGATCATTTGAGTGCAATGAATTTGAGAAGCATTCAGAAACTATATGGCGAGGAAGGGATTAAGCTTGTTGAGGTCCTAAAAGAGAATCCAAGAGATGCCTTGCCTGTAATTGTACGACACCTTCGGCAAAAGCTAGAGGAACTCAAAGAGTGCTCAACTTCGGCAAAAGCTGCGGAGAAGCTGTTGAATGAGATTAATGGAGTTTATAATTCAGAGAATCCAATCCGGATTAAAGATCATTTGAGTGCAATGAATTTGAGAAGCATTCAGAAACTATATGGCGAGGAAGGGATTAAGCTTGTTGAGGTCCTAAAAGAGAATCCAAGAGATGCCTTGCCTGTAATTGTACGACACCTTCGGCAAAAGCTAGAGGAACTCAAAGAGTGCTCAACTTTTTTTTTCCTTCAACAACTATTCTCAAGCATTTTCTTCTCATTACATATTTATGTAATGAATATGTAATGAATATACAAATCAAACCTATACATTTTCTTCTCATTACATATTTATGTAATGAATATGCAATGAATATACAAATCAAACATATACATTTTCTTCTCATTACATGTTTATGTTGATTAATGGTCGTTCTTTTGGAATTGTTATTTCAATAGGTGCGATTTTAAAAATTACAGTTTTGAAATTGCTACTTTTTATCAAATATTTTGTTAGAACAATTTTCTATCTAACAATTTCCAGTATGGTGTGAACTGCGTGTTCTTTGAGGCCTTCTAGATGCGCAATACGTTGTAAGATGATCAAAAGATGACGTTTATGCCAGGACACTCCAATGCCTAAGTTAGTTTATGGGAGAAAGATTATGCTTCAATGCACAATAATTCAATCTGCTCAATATGCAATAATTGAGATCTGTTTTATTTGAGTTAATTTGAGAGTCCTGAGAGTTAGAATTGGACATGGGCTCTTACTCCAATTAAGACCTTTAATTCATGTCAAAAAAAAAAAAAATTAAGACCTTTAATAGAAATTCTTTACCCAAATTCTCTCAATAGAACCCCACCCGGATTATATCTTCTACTATTTAATTAATAGCTGTCTGGGTGTTGGCCATGATGCCCAAAATCTGATGGGTTTGCGGTGCAAAATTATTCCCAACATATTTGTTATGCGAAATCGTGACTATAGTTTAAATTCAACAGTCCAATGGAGACACCTCAAAATTATCTTAAGTTCCCCAACATGCGAATCCTTGACATCTCCTACAATGATTTTATGGGAAAGTAGACATTAAGACTTCTTGAAAATTGGAAGGCCAAAAAAATTTGAGAATGTGCAATTGTCAACATATATTGGGGAAACTTCATACGTCATTATACAAAAAGCTTTTGTTTCAGGTTCTGAGAATGCTCGGACTTATACTTATTCTATGATGATGGCAAACAAAGGCCAGAATATGTTCTACGAGAAGGTCCAAGAATTGTTAACAGCCATTGACTTCTCAAGCAACAAATTTCTTGGAGAAATTCCAAAATCTATTGGAAATTTAAAGGGAACTCAATTGCTCAATCTTTCTAATAATTATCTCATCGGTCACATCCCTTCATCTCTAGGAAACCTTACAGAGTTGGAAGCATTGGATCTTTCTCAGAATAAATTGTCAAGGGAGATTCTGCATCAACTAACACAACTTACTTTCCTAACCGTCTTCAATGTTTCTCATAATAATTTCACGGGACCTATACCACAAGGGAAACAATTTGATACATTTCAGAACAATTCATTTGAAGCTAATCCAGGATTGTGTGGGAAACCATTGACAAAGATATGTGGGAATTCTGATAAGGCTCCTTTTCAACATTCGGGGCTAGTTTGGTTCGCGGATTGGGTATTCTGTTAAGAAAATGAATAGCTATTACTAGGAATATAGGAGGGCGGAATGGAATAGTTATTCCTATTTCTTAGTTTGGTAATTACATATGTATTCTAATGGGAATTGAACCAAAATTACCAAACACCCCACCTTTCTTTAAAAAAAACTCAAATAAAAAAAAATAAAAAATAAAAAACTAGAATTACAGGGGTGGCCGGCCACCCTCTGCATGACCTGGAAGTGGTGCGACCACCCTCGGTGGATTTGGCTGCGAGATTTCGGGGTGGCCTAGCCATCCCGATTCACACAGGGGGTGGCGCAGAGTACCTTGCCGAGGTCGTCTAGGGGTGGAGCGGCCACCCCGATTCACACCGGGGGTGACCGCGCCACCCCCAGAGGACCTTGCCGAGGTCGTCTGGGGGTGGCCCGGACACCCCCAATGTGAATTGGGGTGGCTAGACCACCCCCGATGGCCCTGGGGGTGGCGCGGCCACCTCCAAGGCCTTCTATGGGTGGCTGGCCACCCATTGGGGTGGTTGACCACCCACATAATTTTTTAATTAATTAATCAATTAATATATTTTTAAGTTTGAGATTAAAAAAATTTAAAAAAATAAAATAAAAAAAAAGTTTTTTTTGGGAAAATCTTGTCATTTTCATAAGGAATAGCTATTCCTCTTACTACAAAAATTATGGTCATTAGCGGCAACTTTGAGTCGCCGGTAATGACCAAAAAGTTGCTGCTATTTGGTAGATGGTAGTAATTCGACGGTAATGCTAAATAGCGGCGACTTAATTTCAAGATGGCCGCTAATGACAAGTCAGGAATAGCTATTCCTCTCATTACAAAAATTATGGTCATTAGCGGCAACTTTGAGTCGCCGCTAATGACCAAAAAGTTGCCGCTATTTACAATTAGCGGCCACACGCGGCTGCTATTTGGTCGCTGGTAGTAATTCGACGATAATGCTAAATAGCGGCGACTTTCAAGATGACCGCTAATGACAACTCATTAGCGACCACTCTAGGTTGCCGCTAATAATTTTTTTTTGGCCAGAAAAAAAGGTTCAAAATAGTTCTACGGTCGCCGCTACTGGTATATCGTTAGCGGCAACCGCTGAGTTGCCACTAATTGTATGTCATTAGTGGCGACTTCAATGTCGCCACTAATGATAAAAAAATAAAAAAAAAAAATAAAAAAAAATAAAAAAAAAAAGAAAGAAAAGAAAAGAAAAGAAAGAAAAAAAGAAGTCAATAGTGGCCACATGGAGTTGGCGCTAATGATAAAAAAAAAAAATAAATAATAATAATAAAAAAAAAAAAAAGCATCTATATATATATATAACCAGATGATGACCAGCAGCCATTTTTCTATTGGTAGGCACATTTTGGTTTTTTTTTTTTGTTGGTTGATTATTTTATTTTTGTCCTTCATAGCTTATTAGAATGAGAGAACAATAGCTAAACATGATACACATGCAACACTCACAGTATTCTTTGTTTTCAATTTATATCCAAGCATAAGATAAACATAAACAAGTATACATTATAAAAAGAAACTATTCTTAAAATGATTTTAGTATAATATTCTTAAAACTCCACATGCATATGTAATCACAGCCTCAACCACTCTGTTATTTCTTCATGTATCCAATGTTCACATTGATTCAATTGCTATTAGAAGAACATTGCAACTAATTAGTCAATGGCTGTTAAGACTACAGTACGACTAATTAGAATGAAAGGGGAGAATAATTACAAGGAAGGAACTCTAGTACATGTTAGCATGGAATGTTTGGGGAAATAATTGAATGTTAGTTAGTTACCATGATGGCTTTTGATCCATGCCCTTAGCATGAACCTTTATCTCCTGGATAGGAGGGTTTTTCTAAAATGCAGACATCACAAGTAAGGTTGCTAGATCAATGGAGTATGCTTTCTTATAGTTTCCTACCCCATGCAAATAGTCTGAATCTCTAGTGCTAATCAAAACAATGAGTCAATCGAAAGCTTAATATATGTACTTTGTGCAGGTTGGACATTGGAGATGGCAAAGAGGTTGATCTTAAAGATTGCCCGAGATCAAGGCTTCGGCAAGAATGCATTAAATATCTTGGACCAGTATGCTCCCGCTATTAACCACTTAATAGCATAAACTTGATGTCGCCGCTAATAAGGCCAATTTTTTTTTTTTTTTCCAAGACAATTAGCAGCATCTTTTAAAGTTGCCTCTATTGAGCCTCAATAGCAGCAAGTTTTAAAAGTCGCCGCTGTTAGGCACTCAATAGCAGCAACTTTATGTCGCCGCTAATAAGGCATATTTTTTATTTGTTTTTTTTCGTCAGGACCATTAGCAGCCACTATTGACCCCTCATTAGCAGCAACTTTTTAAAAGTCGCCGCTGTTAGGCATTTAATAGCGGCAACTTTTTGTCGCCGCTAATAAGGCCTATTTTTTTTTTTTTTTCTTCAGGACCATTAGCGGCAACTTCAAACGTTGCCGCTATTGACCACTCAATAGCGGCAACTTTAAGATCTCGCCGCTATTAGGCTCATAATAGCGGCAATAGTTTGTTGCCGCTGATTGTGTTTAATTAGCGGCAACGTGTGTCGCCACTATTGAGTGCCCAACAGTAGCGATTGTGTGATGTCGCCGCTTATGAGTGGTAAATAGTGGCGATAATGGTCACCACTATTGGTGTTGCTGCTAAATATCAATTATTTTGGTATTTGGCGTCTGCTATTAATGGCAACTTTATTGTCGCTGCTAATGAGAGGTCCTTAGCGGCAACCTTTAAAAGTTGCCGCTAATGACCCCTCATTAGCGGCAACATTTGGGTCGCCGCTAATAATTTGGTCGCTAATGACCAAATTTTTTGTAGTGTCTCATTTTTTAGAGGAATAGCTATTCCTGTATGGATGAGATTAGTCATTCCTATGAGAATAACTAATCCCAGGAATAGACCCCTACCAAACAATAGAATGACTATTCTATGCAAATAGTTATATATTTCAGGGGTCTATTCCGCAAACCAAACGGACCCTCAATCTTTGAAGCAAGCCAAGAGTCTAGATCAATATTTGAATTTGGTTGGAAAATAGTTGTGATTGGATATGGATTTGGATTTGCTGTTGGAATAATAATTGGACCCATTGTGTTTGCAAGGAAACATGACTGGTTAATGAAGACCTTTAGAATGAGGCCACTGAGTGAGAGGAGACGCAGAAATTAAATAAAATAGTTTGAATATGATACGTTATCAAAGCAATGTTTTTTTATTATTGTACTTGTGTTTTCTAATCTTTTATTTTATTTTTTTATTTTTTTTCTGTGTAATGTGTTCCTTCCTTTCTTCATTGTTGTTTTGTTGTATTTTGGTTTAGAGTGACATTAAAATGTTGTATGTAAAATGCTTTGGTGGGATCTTTAATATATTTCTTTCTATAATTTTTGTTGTTGTACTAGAGTTCATTACTTATCCTATTATTCAGTATGATCAGTTTCGATTAGTCGAACTTGGGAGAAAACAAAGTTCTTCATATCCTTTATATATATGATGCAATTTTTGCAATAATAGGAGAGAGTACTGCCAAATTAATCAGGCGCAAGCTTTGGCGTGTGGATAGCTGAAAGAGCCCCCTCTCCAGCGCACAAAATTAACTTCCATGGCCTGGAAGCATGGTCGTAGTTGCAACATTACGATTCAAACCCAAAAGTTGGGGTTCTACACGGTGGTTTAGGTTTTATTAAAGACAAATGCTAAACTTAATTACAAAATATTTTATAAAATAAATAAATAAATAACATTTTTACAAAGTGATGTGGCACAATACGATTGAATTTCTCAAAAATTTGATTCATCTTATTCTCAATTGTATTGTATCACATCACTTTACAATAATTTATTTTGTAAAATATTTTGTACGCATAACATTTGTCTTTATTAAAAGATGGTTTAGGTGGGGGTGGGGTGGGGATTTGGCTTTAGTAACTTGAGAGTTGAGACAGCAACTTCGCTGGAAAATAGGATATCAAGTAAAAATAACAAAGTGAAGTAGTTGATATAATCAATTGTTTCGGGCATATATGCAAGGATTTTTTTGCGTGTTGGCATGGGCATCAACATGTTGAAGACGGGAGAATATATAAGGTAAAGAGGAACTTGGCCTGATTTGCGGGGACGACTAATTTGGACTCGTTGAGCTAGGTAGCCTTCCTTTCACGCTGCCCTGATTGCTATTCCTTGGCTTTTGTTGTGTTCGTGAATAGTCAAGACATGATTTGGAGAATAGTCGCCAATCGTACGTTTTCTGGAAGAAATCTACCAATAATTCAGGACGGATCAATATATCTAATCCCTTGCTGTACATAGTTTACCCAAGAGAAGACTTGGAAGAAGAAAATCACAAGTCTTCACAGGACCATATCTCTCATCATCATGTTTAACAAATCTCTAAATATCGACGGTGAGGATAAACGTTAACTTTTATTTATAGATCTCAATTTGAATGTTAATTTTTATTTTTGTTTTTAAAATGATAACAAACCTTCCAAAACAATCGTCAAGGCCGGGCAGAGTCAGTCAGGAGAAAGACAATTGTGAACAAGTACTAGCTTTTGTTAGGATAAAATAGGAACATAATAATTTTTTAAAAAAAATATATGATTAATTTTAATATCTTTTACTGGTATTTCATTTTTCAATTCTACTGATTAATTTTTGTATAATTATCAAATAATTATGGAAATAAAAAAGCATGTAATCATATTATTGATAAGTAGGTAATTTGTTTTTTTAAAAAAAATTCAAATTGAACTCATAATTTAGAATACAAAAAGCAATATGGAAAAAAAAAATAAAAGAAGGAAACCGGCACAAAATTGATGCATTTAACGTATGCAAAAGTGTATGAGCTGGTTTGGGAAATTGGCCGCAATAATTGACAAGCTAATGGAAGTACATTGTTTTTGTTTTTTCAACGTATTTGAGTAGACTTCAGAGAGAAACTAGCAAATTTGCAAAATGTGAGACTCAGAGTAAGAACAATGGACTTTGGGTCCACTGCGCTTAATTATAAGCTTTCGACTGCATGAAGTCAAGCACGTGCCGTGCTTTGATATATATAAATATTAGTCTCCAAGTGGTAGCTCAATCGGCTAGGAACCACGCCTCATAAAACTGAGGTCACTAGCTCGAATCTCCTCTCCCCTTCTTGTGATATGTGTTGTGAAATTTTAATGTACTCACAAGTGCACAAATTGTTTTGCAATATAAGGATGCAAGTGCGAGGTCGAACTCACAAGAATTGTGTTGATGAAAACAAAATATACCTAAATCAATTAAATCTTAAACTAGTTTTCAAAGATTTATGATTTTTGAATAAAACAGAAAACATAAACTAAATAAAAGGGAAATAAATCAAAAGATAAAGTATTAACGTTTTGGAATCTACACCACCAAATCATAGCAATATATATCCAAAGTTCTCACAATAAAAATCTTATGTATGTTATACTTTGCTTCAAAGTTTAATTAAATCATTCAATGAATCTATTCTTTGCTCAAATCACAAAAGATATATATCCAGTTTAGATTAAATCATCAAGTGTATTTGTAGAACAAACACAATGAATATCCAATATTTTGATAAAAGAAAACCCAAGCAATTAATTAAATGAAACTATCTTAAATCATCAAATGTATTAGTATATTACAAGAGATATCCATAAATCATCCCACTAATTGAATTGAAATAGAACAATTAAAATATTAAAACTCATAAAATCGGATAATATCAACTTACATGAAAATATGGTTGCTCTTCATCGGTGAGGCTTCATCCTCAACCTTAATTGAGAAATTAGCTACACATAACTATGGAAAATAAATTATAAACATAAAGGAAAACTAAACTAAAGGGAGAACTATTCTTGAAATTTCGTACTTTGCAGCCTTTATAGCCTCTTCCTCTTTCTTGAAGCTTAGTGGTCTATTCATAGGGAGCAAACAAACCCTAAAAGCTCTAAGAATCCCAGAAAAATTGTATTTCAATCTCCTAGTCAAATTAGGAAGCAATCCTAGTATTGAATATGATATTAGATGATTGATTTGATTGCATTAAATATTGAGTGAAATATATATATATATATATATATATATATATATTGTATTCATAAAAAAAATGATTTTATTTTATTTTTTTACTTTGTATTTTTTTTTTAATGTTCATAATTATGAGTTTTATTTGATTGAAATATAATAGGTGACATAATTTCCTATGATTTAAACGTGCGATAGATTTTTTTTACAACATATAATAAAAAATACAATAAAAATGTATTTAAATTTTAAATTAAATTATAATGAAGAATCTCGTGCATAGCGCGGATTATGAACTAGTAAGGATTAATTAGTAGTTATCAATTAGGATTAAAATTAGTTTTATTTTTAAGTTGATCAATTAGTTGGATATTATTTATCCTATTTTATTGTATGTGTCTATTTAAAGACATCGGCAAGTAAATGACATAATAAATCAATCAAGAATTTATTGAAACCATGCATGTGTTTGCAGGAGTTGAAAGCACCTGCTTATAGGAGATGAAAGTTTAGGTTCAACCTACTGCCATAATCATATATATATCACAAGGATGCCACCAATACAACCAAAGAAAAATAAAAGAACCATCCGACTCCCCACCACAAACCTCCGAAATTTATTGACAACGTACAATATCCCTTAACTACCGAATTTTACGCCAACAAATCCGTATAGTTTACGAAGAGAAGACTCGGAAGAAGAAAGATAACTTGTGATCTAGGATCCCTTGACACACGCAAACGGCTTGACATCAAGTGAAGACTTGAAGAATAATCAAACACATTAATGGACCTCGGGGAGATGCTTTCATATTGTTATTTCTCTAGCACTCCGGCCAAAATCTAGGTAATTTCATATATATATTAAGTGCACAAGACTTTGTGTGCAGCCTATAAATTAAAGCTCTCCTGTTTACCTTCCCTTCACTAACAAGCATATCTAAGAGTTCCAAACAAAACATTATGGGTCTCTCGCTTTCTCTCTTCATTTTCATGCGCTTTCTTTTTTTACTTTCACAGTTGCATCTTATTCTCACTCATTCTTCTCCTTTTATGCAACCCCTCTGCCATCATGATGAGAGCTCAGCCTTGTTGCAATTCAAGGAAAGCCTTATCGTCGATAAATCTGCATTTTTTTATCCTTCTACTTGCCAAAAGGTTGCGTCTTGGACACTAGGACACAAAAGTGATTGCTGCTCATGGGATGGGGTGGAGTGCGATGAGAGCACAGGTCATGTAATTGGCCTCGACCTCAGTAGCAGTTGTCTCTATGGTTCTATTAATTCCACTAGTAGCCTTTTTCGCCTTGTTCACCTCCAAAGGCTTAACCTTGCCTACAATCACTTTGACTCTCAAATCCCATCCCAAGTAGGTAATCTTTCAAGATTAACAAATCTCAATCTTTCTTTCTCTCAGTTTTTTGGTCAAATCCCGTTACAAATTTCACAATTGTCTCACTTGTCATCCCTAGATTTGTCGCAAGACTATAATTCCTTTTTGAGAATCAAAAGGCATAGCCTAAGAAGCCTAGTTGGAAATTTGACCCGCCTACAAAAACTTGATATGAGTGGGGTGAACCTTCACTCTACTGTGCCTAATATTTTTACAAAATTTTCATCTTTAATGTTCCTCTCTCTCCATAACTGTGGTTTGTACGGAGAATTTCCAACAGGCATCTTTAAGCTATCAAATTTACGATTTCTTGATGTAGGTGGCAATGAAGGCATCACCGGTTATCTACCTGGCTTTACATGGAGTAGTCCGCTTGAGACATTGATCCTCTTAGGCACGAATTTCTCAGGTGAGCTACCTACTTCCATGGGAAACCTTGGCTTCTTGACTCAGTTGTCTCTGACGAGTTGCAATTTCTTGGGGTCCATTCCATCTTCACTTGGTAACCTCACTAAACTCACTTCACTTCTCCTTTCAAATAATGCTTTCGTAGGTAACATTCCACCTTCACTTGGAAACCTCACTAAACTCACTTCTCTTCTCCTTTCAAATAACGCTTTCATAGGTAAGGTTCCGCCTTGTCTTCGAAACCTCAATAAACTCACTTCTCTTAGTCTTTCAAATAATGCTTTCAAGGGTAACATCCCGCATTCACTTGGAAACCTGACAAAACTCATTTTTCTTGACCTTTCAAATAGCTCTTTCGTGGGTAACATCTTGCCTTCACTTGGTAAGCTCACTAGTCTCACTTTTCTTGACCTGTCAAATAGTTCTTTTGCGGGTAATGTCCCGCCTTCACTTGGTAACCTCACTAAACTCACATCTCTTGACCTTTCACATAACACTTTTGTTGGTAATGTCCCAAATTCACTTGGAAACCTTGTTCAACTTTCTGATTTAGACATTTCCAACAATCAATTGACAGGTCCAATCCCTTTTAGGCTTGTAAACTTGCCACAACTTACTCAAATTGATATAAGCTATAATCTTTTGAGTGGTGAAATGCATTTCGGTCTTATGAATGAGACACAACTGACCGACCTTTACTTGAGCAACAATCGGTTAACTGGTCCAGTTACTTTTGGGCCTATGAACTCAAAGACACAATTACGTGTCTTGGATCTTTCAACCAATAAGCTTCATGGTCAAATTTCAAACTCAATCTTCAACCTCAAGAATCTGGAATTTCTTGATCTTTCTGACAACTACCTTAATGGCATTTTGAAGTTTGACAAGTTTGTTAAGCTTACACAACTAACTGCATTGCATATTTCTGGTAATCAATTGTCGTTACTTACTAAAGAAACCAGTGCCAATGCACCTCTTCAAAGCTTTCAAGCTTTAGGATTTTCTTCGTGCAACTTGACCGAGTTTCCGAATTTCCTAAGAAACCAAGTTGAATTGAGGTTTTTAAACCTGTCCAACAACAAGATTCATGGCCAAGTCCCAAAATGGATTTGGAACATAAGTCAGCCAAAAGCACTCCAGTCTGCAGAAAGCACTCAACCAGTCCTACAAGTTCTTGATCTTTCCAACAACTTTCTCACAAGCTTTGATGAAAATCCAATTTTTCTTCCTGGGGCTCTAAAAATTCTTGATCTCAGGTCCAATTTGTTCCAAGGGTCGCTTCCTGTTCCACCAAATTCCACTTTGCATTTTTATATCTCAAACAACTCATTGAGTGGAAATATTTCAGAATTGCTTTGTAATCTACATCATCTTAAAGTCCTTGATTTGGCTAATAACAATTTAAGTGGTTCACTTCCTCGGTGCTTGGACAACTTTGGTGCTTCTCTATCAGTACTTGATCTGCGACGAAACAAATTTCAAGGAAGCATTCCAGAGACTTGGATAGGAGGAGGCCAATTGAAGGTAATAAATTTCAGTCAAAACAAATTCCAAGGGTATTTACCGAGATCGTTGGTCAAGTGTGCAATGCTAAAGGTCCTTGATCTTAGCGATAACCAATTCAATGATAGGTTTCCATTTTGGTTGGGACATCTTCCAAAGTTAGAGGTCCTCATGTTACGTTCAAACAAATTCAACGGTCAAATGGGGACACCTCAAACTTATTTCAAGTTCCCCAACATGCGAATCATTGACATCTCCTACAACGATTTTAGGGGAAAGCTGCCATTAGGACTTCTTGAAAGTTGGAAGGCCAGAAAATTTGAGAATGCGAATTCGTTAACATATATTCAAGAAAACCCAGGCTTTGAAATACAAAAAGGTCTCGGATATTTCGGTTGGCCTCAAGCTTATACTTACTCTATGATGATGACAAACAAAGGCAATAATCTTTTCTACGAGAAGGTCCAAGAATTATTCACAGCCATTGATTTCTCAAGCAATAGATTTGTCGGCGAGATACCGGTATCCATTGGAAATTTAAAGGGAGCTCTGTTGCTCAACCTTTCTAATAACCATCTTACTGGTCGCATCCCATCATCTTTAGGGAACCTTGTAGAGCTAGAAGCATTGGACCTTTCTCAGAACAAATTGACAGGAAAAATCCCACCGGAGCTAACACATCTTACTTTCTTAGAATTCTTTAACGTTTCACAAAATAATCTCATGGGACCTATACCACAAGGGAAATAATTTGATACATTTGAAAACGGCTCCTTTGAGGGGAATCCAAGATTGTGTGGGAGACCATTGACAAAGAAATGTTGGAATTCTAATGAGCCGCCTTCTCAAGCTTCAATATTTAAAAAAAGTCAAGAATTTGGATCACCGTTTGAATTTGGCTGGAAAATAGTTGTGATTGGATATGGATTTGGATTTGTTGTTGGAATAATAATTGGGCATACTGTGATTGCAAGAAAACATGATTGGTTAATGAAGACCTAGGTCACTGAATGCGAGGAGACCCAGAAATTAAATAAAATAGTTTGAAGAAGATACCTTTCCAAAGCAATGTATGTATTATTATAGTGGTTGTTTTTTTAAATCATATTTTTATATGTAATGTTTTTCATTCCGTTTTTCATGATGTTTTGGTGTATTTTGGATTAGTGTTGCATTAAGATATGGTGCCTCCAATCAAAATGAACGGTTGGAGGGATGAGAGGTAAGTCATTTGTTAGGCTTGCTTCACACTCAAATAAACCTCCAGGCTCCTTCCTATTGAAGTCAAGCTGTCACCGGTCCCGTCGTCACGTTTGGATGAGACTGATATTTTGGATTGACCTTCACGTGAATCAAGGTTGGAGTTTTTTGTTTTGCTTTGTTTTTGTCATCGTGATTTACGATTACATAGAACCGCTACGATTGAATCTTAAGGTTTAATGAAGTCTACGATTGAATCCAAGTTGGATTCTATCAAGCCACCCCCAGATTTGGCAAATATAATTTTTTTCTTTTTTCTTTTTTCTTTTCACATTTTTTTAAATTTTTAATATTGTTTTAAAGTTTTTCTAAATAATATTAAAAACTAATCAAGAGCAAGTGTTTGTGACGTAGATTTGTGTTAAAAAGTAGAAAGAACCTCGACCAATAATACAATGGCGGAGCCAAACAATTTATATTGGAGGTGCCGTTAAAATTTTTTTAGCATCCTAAAAATTTTTTTCACTCTAAAAATTTGATAATTTACAAATATATGCATCACAAAAATATATACTTCACAGTTGATGACCACCCATGAAATGATAAAAAATAAAAATAAAAAAATAATGCCAAACTCTACTTCTCTCCCAGTTGTGTTCACCGTCAGTCTCCTAGCAGCAACTTGTATTCATATATATATATATATATATGAAGGTTTTATTATTAAGTTCTTCTTCTACTAACTATTTCTTCTTATTTTCTTGGTGTGTACGTATATAAGCTCAGAACGCCAACAAGTGGCCACAGAGCAGGGAAAAGGAAATTTTTCTGTTTTTTTTTTTTAAATCGTTGGCTCTCTCAAACACCAACGTGGATCCGCCACTGCAATGGTGCAAGTTGGTATTTAGATTTATGACAAGTATCAAAAAAAGGCATTTAACCCTAATAGATAACTTAAAACACAAAATGTTATTAACAACATCAAAAACATTTTTCACAATATTGTTTTCAAATAAAAAACAAAATACACTCCCAAATCATATTAACAAGAATACCCTTTGATACTTTGATACTGTTAGCTCTGAGAAACCCTTTGTGTGTTGTCACTTGTCAATAAGGGATCTCCGGCAATAGTGCCAAAATTGCCTATCAAATTTTTTTCAAATCTTGGCCATCTAATGTCATCCAACAGCTACCAACCCACCACATGTCCTACTAAAGATAAATCAGAAAATATTATTTATTTTTTAAAAAGAAAATATTAAACAAAATATTAAAATATTAAAATAAAATAATTAAAAAACGGAGGTGGCCGGCCACCCCAACTGAGCCATAGGGGTGGTGGAAGCCACCCCCAAGGGCCGGTTGGGAGTGGCTGAAGCCCCCCGTGGCCCTAGGGGGTGGTTTGGCCACCCGCTAAGAAAAATCCAATGCCCCGTTTTGGTATAAGGTGAAAACCCAAGGGGTCTAAAGCAATTTTCCGAACTATTTTTAAATGGGAATTCAATGTTTCACAAAAGTTGACTTCCTCTAGTTTGAAAAAGAAAAAAGTTTCTATCTTTCTTCTCTGAGCAAATGATGAGAATTACAAGCAGCTGCAGTGCCAAAGAAGACAATTACGCTCAGTTGTTAAAAAAAAAAATTGTGTTTTTTATTTTTTTTAAATAAAAATATTAACAAACAAATTTAAATATAAAATATTCCTAAAAATACGAAGACAATTCTTAAAAAAAATAAAAAATACATTTCTTCAAGGTTTTTGGGCAAAAATTGATTGACGTAAATAAAAGTAAGAATTTTTTATTTTTTACAAAAAAAAAAAAAAAAAAAAAAGAAGTGAAAAAGTACGAATGTGCAGTATGAAAAAAAAAAAAATGTTTTATAGTAATTTTTTTGTTTGAATAATAATAAAAAGTTATTGATGTAATATAAAAAAGTAAAAGAATGTTGAAAAAGTAAAAAAAGTGAGATGAATAGTATTGGACCAAAATTATTTAGCAAACGGGACCATTGTGTCCACTGCGACTGCCGAGATTTCATATTAAGTGCACAATCTTGTTACTTTTTACACTAATGTATCTTTATCTACTTGTGCGAAATTGAAATCCAGCCTATAACCCTTCCCTTTTGTTTGTATTTGCTAAGGAAAAAAAAAAAAAAATCCAGCCTATAAATTAAAGCTCTCTCCTTATTATGAGCTTCATTACCATTTACCAAGCATATCCAACAGTGATATAACACTATGGGTTTCTCGTTTTCTCTCTTCATTTTCATGGCCTTGCTTTTCTTACTTTCACAGTTACATCTTATACTCACTCATTCCTCCTTTTATGCAACCCCTGTGCCATCATGATGAGAGCTCTGCCTTGTTGCAATTCAAGCACAGCTTTATCATCCATAAATCTGCATCAATGAACTCGATGTTTTATTTTCCATCTGATTATACTCATTGTCAAAAGGTTGGGCCTTGGACAGTAGAAGGAGACAAAAGTGACTGCTGCTCATGGGATGGGGTGGAGTGCGACGAGGATACGGGTCATGTAATTGGGCTGG
Organism: Corylus avellana; assembly: GCF_901000735.1. NCBI lineage: Eukaryota > Viridiplantae > Streptophyta > Magnoliopsida > Fagales > Betulaceae > Corylus > Corylus avellana. Next base: position 1,514,659 of record NC_081545.1, on the reverse strand, counting down.
ACCTCAGTTTCAGCTGTTTATATGGTTCTATTAACTCCACCAGCAGCCTTTTCCGTCTTGTTCACCTCCAAAGGCTTAACCTTGCCTTCAACCACTTTAACAACTCTCGTATTCCACCCCAGGTACGCAATCTTTCAAGACTAACACATCTCAATCTCTCTTGGTCTAACTTTTCTGGTCAAATCCCCTTAGAAATTTCACAATTGTCACACTTGTCATCCCTCGATCAGTCTTGCATGCCCATTCTTGGATATCCCCAATTGGAACTCAAAAAGCCTAGCCTAAGAAGCCTAGTTGGAAATTTGACTCGCCTACAAAAGCTTGATTTGAGTGGGGTGGACATTAGCTCTACGGTACCTAATATTTTGGCAAACTTTTCTTTGTTAACATTCCTCAGTCTTGGTTATTGTGGTCTGCACGGGAAATTTCCAATAGGCAGCTATCAAATTTACGAGTTCTTTCTCCAATTGGCAATGAAGGCCTCACCGGTTATTTGCCTGACTTTACATGGAGTAGTCCGCTTGAGGCATTGAATCTCGCAGTCACGACTTTCTCAGGTGAACTACCCGCTTCCGTGGGAAATCTTGGATTTCTGAACAACTCGTCTCTATGGGATTGCAATTTCTCGGGGTCTATTCTATCTTCACTTGGTAACCTTACTAAACTCATTGAACTTAGCCTTACAAGAAATTCTTTCGTGGGAAACATCCCATCTTCCCTTGAAAACCTTACTAAACTCATTTATCTTGACCTTTGGTATAACTCTTTTTGTGGGTAACATCACACCTTCACTTGGAAATCTTGCCCAACTCTCTTTTTTAGACATTTCTGACAATCAATTGACAGGTCCAATCCCTTTTGAGCTTGTAAACTTACCATAACTAATTTACATTTATCTAAACAATAATCTTTTGAGTGGTGAATTGCAATTTGGGCTTATAAATGAGACACAATTGGAAGCCGTTAACTTGAGCAACAATCAGTTAACTAGCCCAGTTGCTTTTGGGCCTATGAACCTCACACAATTACTTTTTTTGGACCTTTCAGCCAACAACCTTCATGGTCAAATTTCAAACTCAATCCTCAACCTCAAGAATCTTGAATTTCTTGATCTTTCTGAGAACTACCTTAATGGCATTGTGGAGTTTGACGAGTTTGTTAAGCTTAAAAATCTAACTGCATTGTATATTTTTGGTAATCAATTGTCGTTACTTACAAAAGAAACCAATGCCAATGCAACTCTTCAAAAGTTTGAAGCTTTAGGGTTTTCTTCTTGCAACTTGAGCGACTTTCCGAATTTCCTAAGAAACCAATATAAATGGAGTATTTAAGTCTCTCAAACAACAAGATTCATGGCCAAGTCCCAAAATGGATGTGGAACACAAGCACAAGAAGTCTAAAAGTTCTTGATCTTTCCAACAACTCTCTCACAAGCTTTAGTCAACATCCAATTTTTCTTCCATGGACTAGTCTACAAGTTCTTGATCTCAAGTCAAATTTGCTCCAAGGATCACTTACTATTCCACCATGTTAGTTTAGGTTTTGGCACATTCGGTTTGTATGTAAGTTGTTGAAAATGAGCACCTCAACATGTCCCGGAAGCAGATTCTATTGAAGGGCATGTCCGGACCGCCAGAAGCCAGGTCCGGACCCCATTTCCAGAAATCTCATTTTAAGAGGCCTGTCCGGACCCCAGATCTTCCCTGTCCGGACATGGCTGATTTATTAGGTTTATTTGTCTATTTAAGCTACGTGAGTTTGCCATTTACAACTACGTATTTTTGGAGAGCAAAATCAGAGAGCTTAGAGAGAGATATTGTTCTAGCTTATTTGAGAAGGGATTAAATACGTGAAGCCAATCGGAGTTCCGGTGAAAGGAAATCTTATAGAAGAATTGTGCCAGATGTTCTGGAAAGGGCTACTGCGGTAGAAGTCAAGTGGGTCGCTTGTCGTGTACAAGGAAGAGTAAAATTGCAAAGGTTTTGTAATTCTTCTTGTATTCCTTATTCTTTTTATAGTGGATTGATTTCCTGGGTTTGGCTGCCCCGGAGAGGTTTTACATTTAGAGAGTTCTCTAAATGGTTTCCTCTTCGTAACCGAATATCTGTGTTCTTGATTTTCATTACATATCTGTATTTGGTTGATTATTGATTGTTAGGTTATATCTTATTCCGCTTAATATTTGTGAATCACCTAGACATTTGAATAGGTGTTGTTTGGAGTCGTTTTAGATTTTTCAATTGGTATCAGAGCGGGTTCACTCTGTGAAGGATTTATTTCCTGAGTGTGATCCGAGACTCCATATCAAATGTCTCTTACGGTTGCTCCTAATTCTCTTCCCGTCTTTGACGGAACAAATTATACGCTTTGGAAAATTCGTATGAGAGCTTATTTTAAATCCATTAATGTTTGGCATATTGTTGAATCTGGATGGACACGTCCAGACAAAGCAATTGCTGAATGGACAACGGAGGAAAAGAATAATGCTACTGCGAATGACAAAGCTATAAATGCTATTTACATCTCTGTTTCAATTGAGGAATTTTCTAGAATTTCTAGATGTGAAATAGCTAAGGAAGCCTGGGAAACTTTAGAAATCACACATGAAGGAACTAAGGTTGTTAGAACTTCAAAAATTCAAATGTTGGTTTCTCAGTTTGAGGAGATTAGAATGCAGGAAGATGAAACTTTTGATGAATTTTATTCAAAGCTTAGTGCCATTAGAAACTCTACCATTAATTTGGGAAAGAAAATGGATGATGCTAAAGTGGTGAAAAAAATCTTAAGATCTTTGCCTGAGAGGTTTATTCCCCAAATTGCTGCTATACAACAGAGCAAGGATTTAGATACTATGAGAGTAGAAGAACTTGTAGGTTCCCTTCAGACCTTTGAGCTAATTCTTCCTAAACACAAGAACACCAAAAATATTGCTCTTAAGGCAAAAAATGTTAAGGTTGACTCTTGTGGTTCATCTGATGAGGATTCTGGAAATGAGGAAGAAATTGCTATGTTTGCTAAGAAGTTTAGGAAATTCTTTAGAGCCAAGAAAGGAAATTTTAGAAATAGCAATTCACAATTTTCTGAGAAATCTAGAAATGAGAATGTTGAGAAAGGAAAGTCATCTAGAGGTATCAAGTGTCACGAATGTGGTGGACATGGGCATATTCGTGTTGACTGTGCTAACTTGAGAAAGTCAAATGGCAAGGCATTTAATGTGACTCAAAGTGATGAGTCAGACAAGGACGATGCTGAACAGGGAGTTAATTACTTAGCACTTGGAGTTAGTTATGAGAGTGAGCATGAGAATAGTGAGTGTAATTCTCAAGACAAACAAGGTGTGTCCGATAATGATTCGGAAGAAGAAGATGATTTGCAAAATGCTTATAATAATCTCTTTGTGGAATACACTAAACTGAAAAAGCTGAATAAGCAGCAATTGAAGAAACTCAATGAGGTTAATCTTGAAAATGATCAACTTTCTGTCACTTAACTGATTCTCTTGCTACTCATAATACTTTGATGTCTGAAAATCAAATGCTAATTGCCAAAGTGAAATCCTTAGAGAATGAACTGAATGAATCAAAGAATCATTTAACAAAATTCTCTAGTGAAAAGCTAAATCAAATGCTACATAATCAGAAACATTCGTTTGATAGAACTGGATTGGGTTTTGATAAATCTGCTATTTTATCTACTAATGTTGCTTCTTCTTCAAAGATGATTTTTGTGAAACCAGTGAACAAAGAAGATAGCTTGGCTGAAAAGAAGGTAATTTCTCCTCAAATTTCCAAAGGTGGAAAAGGTAAGGGAACTCTAACTGATTCCTATATGTCTAGTTCTAAGTCGAGAAGTATGCACATGTTAAGGAACCAACCTTCTCAAAGGTTTATTCCTACGTGTCATAACTGTGGTAAGATTGGACATATTCGTCCTAAGTGTTTTCAGCTTAACAGTCATGAGCCTAAAAGAGAATATTTCCATTCTAGAAATAGTTATGAGAAATTATTCAACATGATGAGAGACGTAGTAACACGGTTAGATGTCTTGGATAAGAGTCACACAGTTGTCCCTGATGTGAAGAAAGTTTGGGTCAAGAAGATTAATACCATTCACCCATTGAGGGGGAGTGGTAATGGACTCACCTAGATTAGGTGGGCACATAGACCATGCCTAGAAATTGAGCATATTGATATTTGTCTATAGCTGTTCTAGGGCATTTTTTTTTAATTTTTGTTTGCTTTGTTTTTATTTTCTTTGATTATTTTTTATTCTTTTAGATTGTTTTAATTGTTAGATACTCAGTTTCTCATGTCTTGTGCTCAAATGAATATTTTACATATGAGTGGGGTCAATATTTCTGCAATTTACATCTATTGCTCCATATGTTTCTGATAAACCTTGTTTTTCTGAAGACTGTTAAAGGAGTAAGAGTCAGTTTTTCTCATGTTCGAAATTGTGCACTTTTTGCCCCCATTAGGTTTAGATTTTTGTTATATGTTTGGGAATTTGGAGCAAACATTTTGCTTGAAAGATAGGTAGTGTCAGTTCTACCCACTTGACCAACTCGTTAGTTGAACCTAGCTCCTAAAAAATTCCAACATTTTCCAAAAAAAAAAAAAAAAGGGGGCTTAAAATAAGCTCAAATGACTTAGTTTTGCTTCTGTCTGTCCCTAAAGAAAGAATCGGTGATCAAATCATTACGGAAATAGATGATTACTAAAGGACATTGTAAAAGCGAATGATTAGTCTCAGGGGGAGTGTATCGGATGAGGGAATCTAGGTCCTAACATTATAAGGTTTTACTGTGGCTTGAATCAGACTGTTTGTCTTTCATTTACAAAGTGTCTGCCTAGATTTCCTTTCCACTGATGCAATCTTATTTAATGGGAGTTTTCACACACTACACCATCACATGAGATTTCTGATTATTGCCTACTTGACTGCATTCACAGAACAAGGTTGTGTCATGTATATGGTACATTTAAGATGTAAGTGTAATTTGTTGATCACTCCAGATTGTTAAGATATTTATGAGGACATGCATGGTTTATTGATTATCTATACAATTTCTGTTTTCCTTTTCAAATTAAAAAATAATAATAATAAAAAAATAAAAAGCATTTATTATGAATTTTTTTTGGATGCGGTCCGGACAAGGAAATTTCCTGTCCAGACACGGCATTGGTTATTTTATATAACCTGCAGTGTGTTTCATATCATACTTCTCTCTCTCTCTCTCTCTCTCTCTCTCTCGTCCGATTAACTTCATACAAATTTTTTTTTGTTTCGATTTTTTTTGTTTCTTTCTTTTTATCTCTGACTTCGCTGTTTCATAGTCCAGTATCCACATTCAATCATCACAGGTATGTTTTTCTTTCCTTCTTCTTTTCTATTTTGTGTTCAAATAAACTTCTCGGCTGTGACTGTTTGGGTTTAATTTTGCAATTCCGAATTGTTTGCGTCATTGATTCACATTGATTATTCTTTCTATCTCATATGATTGTTGCAAACTACATGCACTTTGATGTATTTAGGAATGGTTTTTAATCTTAACATGTGTTTTCCATGCCTACATGTTTTTTTGCATACAATGTGTTTGATAACATGTCTCAAAGATTCCGGTTTTCAACTGTGCTACAATTTTTCAATTACATTGTTATATTTCACTGTCAATGGGTTTTAGATATTGGTTGGGATGTTCCTAGGCAAGGTATTTTCGGTTTTTCATGAATTCTTTTCATCATGTTATATTCAATACCTTAATGCCTATCACCTGTTTGATTAAATGTCTACATGACATATGTTTGCATCTATCTTCGCTTTTCCTTGTGAAATAAATTATTTTTGTTGTGTTCAACGTTTATTATTTGTTTCTGGTACATCTATCTCATTTTTCGAATCACATGTTTCCTATAAAATTTTTTTTCAATCTAATTTCTTCTAGTGATTTGTGATATTCTTTTATCATTTACTTCTTTCTTTGGGGTGCGAATGCAGAAAATGGTGTATCAAAATTCGGAATCCACACCAAGGAGGAAGCGCACTCGAGAAGAAAAATCAATCTATGAAGGACAGTTTTTGGCAAGAATGATCTTCTCATCTGTTTTGTTTTGTTCTTCTTTTAGGCATAATTTTTTTTTAGTCTACTTATTTAAAGGTTTAATGGGTTGTTTTTCTTTGTTTTTGTTTTAACTCTAGAATTTCATTTTTTTTGTGTGCCTCCTTTGTCCTTCCGAGACAAAAAGGGGGAGTTGATTTTGATGTGTCATTTTCATGTATATTTTTGTCCCCGAATGGCCAAAGGGGGAGTTTGTTAGTTTAGGTTTTGGCACATTCGGTTTGCATGTAAGTTGTTGAAAATGAGCACCTCAACATGTCCCGGAAGCAGATTCTATTGAAGGGCATGTCCGGACCGCCAGAAGCCAGGCCCGGACCCCATTTTCAGAAATCTCATTTTAAGAGGCCTGTCCGGACCCCAGATCTTCCCTGTCCGGACATGGCTGATTTATTAGGTTTATTTGTCTATTTAAGCTACGTGAGTTTACCATTTACAACTACGTATTTTTGGAGAGCAAAATCAGAGAGCTTAGAGAGAGATATTGTTCTAGCTTATTTGAGAAGGGATTAAATACGTGAAGCCAATCGGAGTTCCGGTGAAAGGAAATCTTATAGAAGAATTGTGCCAGATGTTCTGGAAAGGGCTACTGCGGTAGAAGTCAAGTGGGTCGCTTGTCGTGTACAAGGAAGAGTAAATTGCAAAGGTTTTGTAATTCTTCTTGTATTCCTTATTCTTCTTATAGTGGATTGATTTCCTGGGTTTGGCTGCCCCGGAGAGGTTTTACATTTAGAGAGTTCTCTAAATGGTTTCCTCTTCGTAACCAAATATCTGTGCTCTTGATTTTCATTACATATCTGTATTTGGTTGATTATTGATTGTTAGGTTATATCTTATTCCGCTTAATATTTGTGAATCACCTAGACATTTGAATAGGTGTCGTTTGGAGTCGTTTTAGATTTTTCACACCAGTCTCCACTTTGAATTTTTATATCTCAAACAACTTATTGACTGGAAATATACCAGAATTGTTTTGCAATTTGAGTTCTCTTCAAGTCCTTGATTTAGCTAATAACAACTTAAGTGGTTCACTTCCTCGATGCTTTGACAAATTTGGATATTCTCTATCAGTACTTGATCTGCAAAGGAACCAATTCCAAGGAAGCATTCCAAAAACTTGGATAAGAGGAAAGCGATTGACCATAATAATTTTTAGTCTTAACAAATTCCAAGGGCATTTACCGAGATTGCTTGCCAAGTGTATGATGCTCAAGGTCCTAGATCTCAGCAATAACCGATTCAATGACAAATTTCCCTCTTGGTTGGATAATCTCCCAAATTTAGAGGTTCTCATTTTGCACTCAAACAAATTCAACGGCCCAATAAAGACTTCTAAGAGTGAACATATGTTCCAAAACTTGCGAATCATTGACCTCTCCTATAACAGTTTTGTTGGGAAGCTACCACTAAAACTTTGAGGCAATTGGAAGGCTAAAACATTTGAGACTGCAAATCATTTGACATATATTCAGGTTCCTTCTTACAAGACTAGTTATGGTTATCATTACTCCATGAGAATAGCAAACAAAGGCAAGATTATGTTTTATGAGAAGGTCCAAGAAATGTTCATGGCTGTTGATGTGTCAAGCAATAGATTTGTCGGTGAGATATCAGAATCTATTGAAAATTTAAAGGGGTTTCATTTGATCAATCTTTCTAATAATGCTCTTACCAGTCACATCCCACCATCTTTAGGGAGCCTTACCTAGCTGGAAGCATTGGACCTTTCTCAAAACAAGTTGTCAGGGGAAATTCCACAACAGCTAATACAACTTGCTTTTTTAGAAGTCTTCAATGTTTCTTTTAATAATCTCACACGACGTATAATACAAGGGAAAGAATTTGATACATTTGAGAACAATTCATTTGAAGGTAATCCAGGATTATGTGGGAAACCATTGACAAAGAAATGTGGGAATTCTAATGAGCTGCCTTCTCGACCTTCAATCTCTCAAGAAAGTCAAGACTCAGAATCATCATTTGAATTTGATTGGAAAATAGTAGTGATTGAATATGGATTTGGATTTGCTATTCAATACAAAAAAAGAATTTTTTCCTAACATGTATTTTCTGACATGTTAGGTGGTCTGACACGTCAGTAAATGTTACTGACATGGCATTTTTTACGTGTGTGAGGCGTTAAAATTTTGGGTGTCAGAAACGAAAAATTTCTGACGTGTCATTAGTAACACGTCAGAAATTTTTGACGTGTCAAAATTGGCACGTCATAAAAATTTTAAAAAATTATTAAAAAATATTAATTTAAAAAAAAAAAAATTCCTGGAATTTTTTTTTTCAATTAAAAAATTTATAAATTTAAATTATTTTTCAATTAAAATAATTTTTTTTTTTTTTACCAATTTCGTTTTTCCAGCTCTCCCACCTCATCTTTTGTCCATTTTCTCCAGCTCTCCCTCTCTTCTTTTCTCCATTTTCGTTTCTCCAGTTCTCCCTCTCTTCTATGTAAAGTCGTCCTGGGCAGTAGATGATACAAAAAGGAGAGCATATTTGCTCTGTACCAGGCAATGGCGAAAATCACAATTAAACCCACAACAATTTGAACCCAAAATCAACAACTTCAAATCCTATCATAATACTCAATTTTGGTAAAATATAGCACCAACAACCGAAAATTACTAGAACAAACCACAATAATTTGATCCCAAAATCACAACACATCAAAAATTTCCATGGGTATAACGAAATTTAAACTACAATGGAAATCCCGAAATTAAACCCAAAATTTTTGAACCCTCACAACACACCAAAAAGCAACCGACTTGAAAGAAACAATAGTTACTTATTGTTTTTGAGAAAAAAAGCTACCAAACCCAAAGGAATTGCAAAAAGAATGACACAAATGGGGAGAAAAAGAAAAGGAAATTCAGGCTCTTACCTTGTGATCTTGCTCTGATTTTCCCTAGCTCGAAACAGAGCATAGAAAGAAGCTAAGCAAGAAGAAGAAAAAATTTGAAAAATCCAATCCCTCCCTCCCCTGCTGCTATGTCAAAGATAAAGCACAAACTCTGGAGAGAGAGAGCGACGGACGGCCAGAGCGTGCTATATACGTTTTAACGTTTCCAAGAAAGGGAGAGAAGAAGAATGAAGAAGATAGAAGCGTGCATAGAGAGAAAAAAAAAATGTAAGGTGTGCACACGGTGTGTTGGAACTTGGGGGAGGAAAAAGAAAAGGAAAAAAAATTAGAAGATAGAAGAAGATAGAAGCGTGCAGAGAAAAAAAAAAAAAAAAGGAGAGAAGAAGAATGAAGAAGATAGAAGCATGCAGAGAGGAAAAAAAAAAAATTGTAAGGTGTCACTACAAAAATTTTGTTATTTAGTTACGGTAGTTTAGTAACATGTCACTAGGGTTAACACGTTACTAATACTTAGTAACGTGTATATAGTAACGTGTCTGGCGTGTTACTAATTTGGATGTTGCTAAATCCAGTTTAGTAACGTTTCAAGACTGACACGTTACTAAATACTAACGTGTCAGTTTCGAGACACGTTACTAATAATTAGTAACGTAACGTGTATATAGTAACGTGTCTGGCGTGTTACTAATTTGGATGTTGCTAAATCCAGTTTAGTAACGTTTCAAGACTGACACGTTACTAAATACTAACGTGTCAGTTTCGAGACACGTTACTAATAATTAGTAACGTGTCAAAAAATTACACGTTACTAAGTAGTAACGTCTCATTTTTTGACACTCAAAACTGACACGTTACTATTAGTAACGTGTCAGTTTTAACACGTTACTATTTTGTTGATAAATTCTTTTTTTTTTTAATTAATTTCTCCAAAATTTATTTATTTATACACCTGATTGTCAACATACATTTCTCAACATACATCATCAACTCCTATCAACATATACATCCATTTCTCAACATACATCATCAATTGCTATCAACATACATCCATTTCTCAACATACATCAATTTCTCAAATTGTATCCCAACATTGTCCACAACATATATTCGTTTCATGTCCACAAAACATACATACATCATTGTCTATATACATCGACATTGTTAATAAACAAATAATTATAACTATATACATATACATTAACAAAACCTTAAACATACAACTTAAATGATTCGCGAATACATTACGTACAAACACCTCAACAAAAAATTTGATGAACACCATCATGACGGGTCGACTTCTCTGCACTCACTGCAAATGATTACACAACAATTAGTCAGCAAACAAACACTCGAACAATCAATCAGGAATCATCAAGTCTTAAGCGATTAGCTTCGTCAAACTATACGAAGGTCACACTCAACAATATTCAGGTTTTGTGACATGTATGAACAGACGATAAATAACTTCAACGCTATAGCTACATTGCCAACACACGCCTCAGGGTATATACATAGTTTCAATGATAATCCATTCAAACTGTGAAAATGATCTAAAATTACGAAGCATATATATGATCTACGCGTATCCAACACTTCCACAACCACAACACATTTAAATTTGTATTTCTAATTTTCAAGTATTTTGAGTTAAGTATATATGCTATTTATAAATATTCAATGATAACTTGTCTGAAATAAGTCATATGTATACATACGGGCTTGCTGAACCAGTGGTACAATGTCTTCATAAACGAGACTTTTGTCCACTCGGGGTCCATTGTGGGTTTTCGTTTTGATTGCCATCCTCAGCTTCTACCCTTACGTCATCTAAACATATTACGGTATAAATGTGTTATACACATGCATGTGTTCCAAAAACATACGAACAAAGTGTGATTACCAAACAAATTTATTAACTATTAAAATGATAGTCATTTCAGAAGTTATGAGTATTACTTAAAGAAAAACAAAAACTAATATAGTTTTACCCGGTTCGCTAGCTACTGAGGACCTCACAATCGCACGGACTGGGGACTCTAAGTCCTGTGGAGCTCTAACATTGGTCACCTCCGGCTCGGAGACATGTTTCAAGTCCTCAAGCACACGAAGTCGGGCCTCATACGCCGCCATCTGTGCACCCATCTGTGCGGTAAACTACTGGGTCATCTCCGCCATCTGTGCAGCCATCTCAGCCCTCTGCTGGGCCAACTGTGCAGCCATATGTATCCTGTGCTGCTCCCTTTCAGCGTCGAGTGCTCTTTCAATCATTGCGGGACATTGGAGCTTCTTGGGTTCTGTGATGATGGTTTATAGTAAGAGTAGATGCAGCCGTGCGTAGGAAGAATATTCTTACTAACCCCCCGAACAAGACCCGCATATTCCGGCTTAGAGTTGTGCGCTTGGGTGTATGCGTCGTCTGGTGCCCACCAAATAGTCCCATGAGGAGCGTCTACCAATTCTACAGAATCGTTTTCCAATAGCTTCTCCGTCTTCAACTGTATGTTACATTACATCCAATCATTGTTATTTATGTGTTAATCAAAAATAAGTTTTTTATACGCAAATACATATAAAAAGACGAAGGGTGTAAACAACATACAACTCTCTCCTCGACCTCCCGATTTAGGAAGGTACTGTCTGTCTTTCGGTGGGTCTTGATGTAAGCCTTCGCTCGTGTAAGAGCTTTGCCCATATTAATTAGCTGCAATTAAAAACCCACAACACGATCCATATGTGTTAATATGTATATTAAATTAATGATGACATAAATATGTATAAATGGTAAATGACAGACATACCTTCTCATTACATAACCTTGCCAAGCTCTTCCAGCTGGTGCAGTGTGGTGTCTTATTCTTGGCTCGTATCTCTCTCATATGTTGAGCATAGTCCTACACGTACACAACACATGTTATTAATTTGTGACACATCTTCATAATATTAAACCGTTACTGAAACTACACAATTGAAATTAACTTAGTGACCTACTTGATACGCTGGATCACACCATTGCACCAACAATGTATCCACGTCTGCGCTGTTGTACCCTTTAAGGAGCTGGGACATCCTTTGCTTCACTACCGCAGGCGTCTCACCTCGTTCAATAAGGAGTTTCGCTCTAAAGTCATGTCTCTAACGCCTCAACTTGTCGCCCATGTCATGGAATGCGTCCTTCTTGATCGCCGCAATGTCCATGCCAGGTGGGATATAAAACTGAGTCTGCATAAGTTTGAAATTGAGAAGTTATGACACGCACATTATACTTTCCCCATCAACTAATCGTTTCACACAATAAGTAAAATAGCTGCTATGTACATATGATTGTAAATTAAGAATTTCTTAACGTTTCACATACTATCAATGAGCTTCACAAATCCTCCTTCGTGTTGTCGGGTACCTTCAACCAGTCGTCAGATATCCTGAGGAAAGCCCCACCCCTGACAGTCTTGCCCATCACCCGTCTAAATTTTGACCCGCTTAGTCTTACTGGCTGCCACGATCCATTATACTCCAGCACAATCCTTTTCCCGAGGGGGATGTCCCATACCTTGCGTGATGTATTTATATGCAACACCTCAATATTATTCTGTGAATCTGCATTGATGTTTAACACACAAAAATGAAAAAATACCGACATTAATCGGAAGTGAATGCTTATATATAGAGTAAAATATATAAACAACATACATACTTATTTCAACATTAACTAGCATACATACCTATCGTTCGAACCTCTTTGCCACCCAACACTTGCCCAGCAGGTCCAGCAGGCTAGCCGTCCAATAAGTCATCTGTCTCATCCACAATGTCCTCATCGGCCTGCGTATCGCTATCATCCACACGTGCTCTGCTATGTGGCGAGCGATCAAAAAAGCCATGTTGCAACAAACCTTGCTGGGTCAAACCCACCGGCGAGGCTAGCAAACTCGGAGAAACGCTCGAGTCAAAGTTAGAACTACGCTCATATTGATACCTGAACTGGGTAAGGCCTGTCGGACGGGATGGGTCAAGCAAAGCCGGGTCTATTTGACTCGAGGAGCCTGGAGTATCTTCAATATTGAAGATATAATTATGTGTCGCAGAGGGTTGCCCGTCCATATGATCTGGAAGTATCGGTTGATACCCTGGCTGCTGTCTTAGTAGGATAGCAAATTAACGAATAATATGTCATTCAAACAATAATATCAAGAAATCAAACAATATATATATATATATATATGCCATTCAAACATTGAATATGCCATTCAAATGCCTAAAGGCTATTTCTAAACAAATTTGAGAAATTAAAATGGGTTTTTTTTTTCACTCGTATATCAAATTTCTCAAACATCAAATTTGAGAAATTTGAGTATATATATACCTGCAGTATAATATTGGAGAGGGAGAAAGTGTCAGAGAGTCACCTAGGTTCGACGCCGCCAGAGTGACAGAGGCCACCGGGAGGGAGACAATGCTGGCCAAAGTAGAAGAGAGAAAACGAGCGAGGGAGAGAGGAGGGCGTACGTGTACGTGGGAGGAGCTAGAAGCAGAAAGAGTGTAGTGTCCCAGAATTTTCAAAGCTATTTAAATAGATTATTTTGATAATGATGTTATTTTAATATCCATTGTAGCTAAGGATTTTTAATTCTTGGGAAATTTATGAGAGTGGTAATTAGAGAATGGTAATTGGTGAAATAATAGGATAGTAAATGGTAGGTATAAGGATGGTAGAATAAGAAGGTAGAATAGTATAGGGTAGGTAGAATAGTATAGGGTTGGTGAAATAGTATAGGGTTGGTGAAATAGTATAGGGTTGGTGAAATAGTAAAATGAGGGTATAATTGTAAATTGAAGATAGAATGAGGGTATAATTGTAAATTGAAGATAGAATGAGGGTATAATTGTAAATTGAAGATAGAATGAGGGTATAATTGTAAATTGAAGGTAGAATAGTATAAGGTTGGTGAAATAGTATAGGGTTGGTGAAATAGTAAAATGAGGGTATAATTGTAAATTGAAGATAGAATGAGGGTATAATTGTAAATTGAAGGTAGAATAGTATAGGGTTGGTGAAATAGTATAAGGTTGGTGAAATAGTAAAATGAGGGTATAATTGTAAATTGACGGTAGAATAGTGTTTGATTTTCTCCTATAAATAGAGCTCTTCTCCTTCAGAATTTTCACCACTCATCTCCTCTCCCATCTCTTGCATATATTCTTCCTTCTTCCCCTTTTTACTCGGTCTTTCTTCTTTCTAAGAGTGTTTACTCAGAACAGAGAGAGAAAGGGCGAGACCAAGCGCTACAAGAAAGAAAGAACACAAGAGATAGCGGACTTTAGAAATTAGTTTCAAAAGATATACTAGTGGTGTTAGTCATATTAGAGCAACTAGATTCCTTCATACCACTTTTAGCTTCAGTCTCGAGGTAAGTAAATTCACTACCCCTTCTAAAATTACTTCATGTCATGCTATTTATATATTCTTGTATCAAACTGTAAATGATTATTTTATTTACCTGTCATGGAGATATGTTGCATGCATGAAGGATTTCTAAAAGAATTATTTAGAAAGTTTATATTTCTTTAAATGCTTTTTAAGCACAACAAGTTTATATTTGGAAAAGTTTTCATTTTAAGAAAAGAAAGTTGAGAAATGATGATGATTATAAGAAAGAAAAAAGATGATAAACCCTCCTACATGTTGCCCTAAGATGCATCAAAGATTCAAAAGAAGTACAAAGAAAAGTACAAGAGATGAGATAAATGTTTATGAAATGAGGGCACATGTATGGAGGAGAGTATTTTTGGCCCCAAGATAAGATAAGATGAGAGTTCGGTACCGATACTCGGATGGAGGCGAAACCACTGAAGGAGGCTATGCCAGAAGGTGGTATTCCATCAACAGACCGTTGAGTGCACAAAGAAAAAGAGTTAATTGACGGTCGGGCATGGCTGAGGCCACAGTTCAGTGCCATGGTCACAAGGACCCGCAACCCTCGTGCACAGGGGTAATAGTGTACATGGGCCTATTATGAGAAAATGATACTATATTTTCAACGATGATATGCTATGATGATTTATAATGATTATTTATAATGATGCATTATGATGATGATTTATAAAGATGATTTACAACGATGATCTATTACTAGATGTAATAGTATGTATATGTTACGGGAGATGCAACCGTACATACAGATATTATTATGGCTAGAATTATATTTATTTGCGAAAATAATTTTCAAAACTGAGAACAAGGAGTAAAACTATTTATGGTTGTGGATGTTACTTGCTGGGCCCCCTTTGGGCTCATTCAGTTTTATTTCTTGTTTTCAGGTAGAAAGGATGCTGGAATAGGAGGCCGGAATGGGGTGGGAATAATTATTAATTTTCAAAGTCTTTTCATATAAGTTATTGTAATGATATGATATTCCGCAACTAAAGTTTAATGTTTTCTAATTTCGCTTGTAATAAAATCTCTTGAATAATGTTTTATACATTTTTCGTATCCTTTAAAATCAAGTACTCTGATAGACCTTATAGATCTTTGCAAGAACTTTTGTTGTAAAAGAAGAAAAGTGGCAAACTCAGCCTTAACGGGCTGGGGATGTTACAATTTTGGTATCAGAGCAAAGGTTATAAGGTTCTGGCAGACTTTTCAAAAAAAAAAAAAAAAAAAAAATTTTGGGGTTAATGAGAAGCCACATTCCGGCCAAGTAGAGTGTGCATTGTTGTGTGGTCTCTAATAAATGATGCATGAGCATTTTTCTAATGGTTAATTTTTTTTTGTTAAAAAAAAAAAAAAAAAAAAAAATCATCTTAGTGTGATTAATTTGGAGGATTTTATTATTGTGATCATGTTAATGACGGAGATGAATTTTATTTTATAGATAGGTTGTGATCTATAGTATCTGCCTATTTGGATTTGCGGCAGTTTTCTAGAGTATCGATTGATAAGGGTATATTTTAAGGTGTCTCGAGGATTTAGAAAAGATTATTGATCATGATTTAAAAATCGTATGATGATTTTATAGATTTAGGTTGCGAGATGATTTGTGAAATTAACTTGGCGACAAAATGGTTTTATGGATTTAGGTTGTGAGACAAATTGTGTAAGTGATTTGGTAATGAATGGTCTTATGGATGTCGGTTGTGAAATGATTCTTGAACTGAATTAATGATATAAGAGTTTATATGAGTTTTTGGTAATGGCTAAGGTTTGGTCGATGACAATAATGATACTATGATTGATGTTATAATATATGGATTGATGAATAAGGATTACGTAGTGGCATGAAGTGAATGCCTAAGTATTGCAGGGATAAATGCAAATGAGGTATACCCTAGAATCTATAAGATATTTTGAGATATAAAGTTGTGGTTTAAGGATTTTGATATTTTCAAATGATTGTGATGACTTTAAGGTGCAATTCACGAAATCTTTGAGGTGATTCTTAGAATTTGAGGTGCTAGGTTTTCTGTAATTGAGGTAAATTATATTGAAGTGATGCTTAAAGTTTTGAGGATGAATTGATGCTCCTAGGTTGTGGATAATATTTAAATTTGAGGCATTAGTGGATATGAAATTATGAGAAATTTTAGTTACATGCCAAAGCTTTTGATATAATTTTCTTTTACTAAGTAAAGATAATGGATTATTATTCTTGAGGTAAATTGAAGCATAAAGGTAAGAGTTGAAAGACAATATGATACAGTGATATAATATAGTGACATGATCTAAATTTCTCTTATAAGATATATGTTCAATGATATTAAAGTATTTTAGAGGTTGATAACATGTGATGGTGCATACTTAGATGTTTTATTGAGTGATTAACTTTTTAAACAGATTGTTTGTTTAAAGGAAGTTATTACAATGACAGAATGATTTCATAATGAATATTGAATGAGCACTGAATGATTACGAAAAGAAATGTTTGGAGAACAAGCTCCTTATAATATTACATACCAGTGTCCATAAAAAAAAAAAAAAAAAAAAAAAAAAGAGAAGGGAATTTGTTGCATAAAGAGATACGTGGTAATGATGAGCAGATGATTCCTCAGAGCTGCTCCAGGAAGATTATTTCTGCACAGAGAAAACCTAGTATGAGCAGAATCGTATATATTTATATAATTGAATTATCAAAGAGAATATTTATTTCTAATGAGGTACCTGACTAGAGCGTGTGCGGAGAGACTTGCAACACCCCTGAACATCGACCCGGAGTTTTTCGTGCTGTCGCTGGAGACGTTCGGTATTCTTCTCCATTTCTAGCATCTTTGGTCCCAAGTATTCTGCGTAAGATAACATCATCTTTTTCAGCTGAGTATTCTCCTGCTTCAAATCCACGTGTTTTCGTTTGTAGTATTTGAGCAGTCGCTGTAAGACCCCGATTTGGTTTCTTGAGACTTTCAGCTCAACATTTCTGGCACTCAAACGTTGTGCCATGTCAGAAACTGAAGCAGCACCTTGGATACTGAATGCCAATGAGTTATTAATAGCATCAGTATCCGACCTATCAGCTAAGAACGTTTGATCCCGTGGAATTACGAAACCTTTGGCCACTGCTACAGCAGTAGAATCATGGAGCATGACAGAATCGTGAATAGTGATAGGACGATTGTCAAAGACAAAAGTTGGCTGCCATACGTTAGGATATGCAGCAGGTTCATTAGGGTGTGTAACAGGTACGACGGGATGAATAGCAGACACTTCAGGGGGAACAACAGGCACCTCCGGTTGCACGTCAGGCATAACAATGGGTTGTGCTGCAGGAACAACATTCAAATCGAGGTTGTTAACGGATGATGATGATACTCCCATATTTAGGAGAGTAAGGAAAAAATAGTTGAGAATACGAAGAAATTGGGAGAGATGAAGTACTGAGAAGAGACTAAGCGTTAGGAACTGAAGAAATTTTGTGAAGTTTCTGGAAGCAGCAGACGAGTGGCTTTAAAGGAATTTTTCACTTCAGGTGAAATAAACAGTAAACAACAAAGCGTTAGGCGACCTCGGGCCGCGATGGAAATTTTGTCAAAAGATCCCGTGGAAGTAGGATCTTGTCTCCTGTCATAAATTCGACTGAGCTCATTTTTCAAACCCACTGTTCAATCAACGACTTCAAATACCATGCGTGGGCAACTGAATGAATTGTCATGCCAACGCGCACCACGCGCTCGTTCATTACCAGAAATCTTTCCTATAAATTCCCACCTCTTTCTCCATTGCAACACATGCCTTCTGATCATACCCCTTCGCCTGAAATCTTCTGTTAATAGCCTTCCATACAATGAAAGCTCGACTTTTCCTCCTAGTTGAGCGTATCCTCAAGAGAAAAATGCAGCCTCACGATTTGATTCACAAACCCAACTCCTTATACTCTCAGTAGTAAACCATTGAAGCAAGATTATCGTTGATCATGTCCTGATGAAGCAAGATTATCCTTGATCATGCTTCTCAGGCTAAATATCTCTCTTTCCTTCTCAGTCTTCGTAAATGACAGAAGAGAGAGAGCATCCGATGTGGGTATTTTGAAAGTCTCACATACATGCCATGTCCTGAAATGCTTTTCAAATCTTCATTTCTAGAAAGCAACAGGACTATCTTTCTCTCTTTTCTCTTCTTGACCTTGCAAGACCCAAGGGAGAGAAATTATAACATGAGTGTTTTGGGACATCCAGCTTGGAAACTTACCCATATCCTACTTTGCTTGCTTATCAATTTCATCTCTAGAACGCAGCAAGCACAATATGTATTAGTCAAGAATGGATGAGAATCTTACATTTGATGTAATCGTGTATTTCGTTTGAGTTGAAATCATAATTACGAGTTTCTATTATTGAGTTATGATTTATCAAGTAAAGATGTAGTACTGAAAGATTTTCGCTGATATTGTAGCATCAACACAAAAGTTGGGATGAGAAAATAGAAACGGTTGTGTATTTAGAATGAATCGAATTATGATGTCACTTCTGAGGTATATTCATGTAATGATGTTTGAATGTTGGTGCTATTTACTTTTACAGGTTTATGATGGTGAGAAGTTAATAATTATTAGAGCATCATATTAAAATTTCGTATGCATGATTTGGAATACTGAGATACTAAAGAGAATATAGGCGGGGATGATTTTTACACCTTTTTGATAAGATTGATTAAATTAGATCGAGAGAATTATTGCAGGCTTGAAATGAGGACTATGATGATTGGAGGTATGAACTATTTATTAATTTGATGTTTAAACCTTGATTGTAGACTGTTGATGAATAACTCGATTGTTGTTATTGAGGTTGGAAAGAAACAATGGAAAAGATTTTGAGGTAAGATTTTAGTGTGAATTGATGAATGATTGCAGAAATTGAGACTTTAGACTGTGAATAAGATTTACTCATAGAAGAAGGAGATGGAATTTCAATATGATAAAAGAGAGTAAGCTTTGATGAAGGATTGAAAGGAATATTATCTGAATCCCTCAACTTGAAGATTGGACGATAATATTATAGGTTTTAATTTCGAGGACGAAATTCTAATAAGGAGGGAAGATTGTAGTGTCCCAGAATTTTCAAAGCTATTTAAATAGATTATTTTGATAATGATGTTATTTTAATATCCATTATAGCTAAGGATTTTAATTCTTGGGAAATTTATGAGAGTGGTAATTAGAGAATGGTAATTGTTGAAATAGTATAGGGTTGGTGAAATAGTAAAATGAGGGTATAATTGTAAATTGAAGATAGAATGAGGGTATAATTGTAAATTGAAGGTAGAATAGTATAGGGTTGGTGGAATAGTGTAGGGTTGGTGGAATAGTATAGGGTTGGTGAAATAGTAAAGGGTTGGTGGAATAGTGTAGGGTTGGTGGAATAGTATAGGGTTGGTGGAATAGTGTAGGGTTGGTGGAATAGTATTTGATTTTCTCCTATAAATAGAGCTCTTCTCCTTCAGAATTTTCACCACTCATCTCCTCTCCCATCTCTTGCATATATTCTTCCTTCTTCCGCTTTTTACTCGGTCTTTCTTCTTTCTAAGAGTGTTTACTCAGAACAGAGAGAGAAAGGGCGAGACCAAGCGCTACAAGAAAGAAAGAACACAAGAGATAGCGGACTTTAGAAATTAGTTTCAAAAGATATACTAGTGGTGTTAGTCATATTGGAGCAACTGGATTCCTTCATACCACTTTTAGCTTCAGTCTAGAGGTAAGTAAATTCACTACCCCTTCTAAAGTTACTTCATGTCATGCTATTTATTCATTCTTTAGTAAATTGTAAATGATTATTTTATTTACGTATTATGAAGTTATGTTGCATGCATGAAGGATTTCTAAAAGAATTATTTAGAAAGTTTATATTTCTTTAAAGGCTTTTTAAGCACAACAAGTTTATATTTGGAAAAGTTTCCATTTTAAGAAAAGAAAGTTGAGAAATGATGATGATTATAAGAAAGAAAAATGATGATAAACCCTCCTACATGTTGCCCTAAGATGCATCAAAAGAAGTACAAAGAAAAGTACAAGAGATGAGATAAATGTTTATGAAATGAGGGCACATGTATGGAGGAGAGTATTTTTTGGCCCCAAGATAAGATAAGATGAGAGTTCGGTACCGATACTCGGATGGAGGCGAAACCACTGAAGGAGGCTATGCCAGAAGGTGGTATTCCATCAACATGACCGTTGAGTGCACCAAGAAAAGAGTTAATTAACGGTCGGGCATGGCTGAGGCCACAGTTCAGTGCCATGGTCACAAGGACCCGCAACCCTCGTACACAGGGGTAATAGTGTACATGGGCCCTATTATGAGAAAATGATACTATATTTTCAACGATGATATGCTATGATGATTTACAGAGATGATTTATAAAGATTATTTATAATGATGCATTATGATGATGATTTATAAAGATGATTTACAACGATGATCTATTACTAGATGTAATAGTATGTATATGTTACGGGAGATGCAACCGTACATACAGATATTATTATGGTTAGAATTATATTTATTTGCGAAAATGATTTTCAAAACTGAGAACAAGGAGTAAAACTATTTATGGTTATGGATTTTACTTGCTGGGCCCCCTTTGGGCTCATTCAGTTTTATTTCTTGTTTTCAGGTAGAAATGATGCTGGAATAGGAGGCCGGAATGGGGTGGGAATAATTATTAATTTTCAAAGTCTTTTCATATAAGTTATTGTAACGATATGATATTCCGCAACTAAAGTTTAATGTTTTCTAATTTCGCTTGTAATAAAATCTCTTGAATAATGTTTTATACATTTTTCGTATCCTTTAAAATCAAGTAATCTGATAGACCTTATAGATCTTTGCAAGAACTTTTGTTGTAAAAGAAGAAAAGTGGCAAACTCAGCCTTAACGGGCTGGGGATGTTACAATTTTGGTATCAGAGCAAAGGTTATAAGGTTCTGGCAAACTTTTCAAAAAAAAAAAAAAAATTTGGGGGGTTAATGAGAAGCCACATTCCGGCCAAGTAGAGTGTGCATTGTTGTGTGGTCTCTAGTAAATGATGCATGAGCATTTTTCTAATGGTTAATTTTTGTTAAAAAAAAAAAAAAAAAAAAAAATCATCTTAGTGTGATTAATTTGGAGGATTTTATTATTGTGATCATGTTAATGACGGAGATGAATTTTATTTTATAGATAGGTTGTGATCTATAGTATCTGCCTATTTGGATTTGCGGCAGTTTTCTAGAGTATCGATTGATAAGGGTATATTTTAAGGTGTCTCGAGGATTTAGAAAAGATTATTGATCATGATTTAAAAATCGTATGATGATTTTATAGATTTAGGTTGCGAGCTAATTTGTGAAATTAATTTGGTGACAAAATGGTTTTATTGATTTAGGTTGTGACACAAATGGTGTAAGTGACTTAGTAACGAATGGTCTTATGGATGTCGGTTGTGAAATGATTCTTGAACTGAATTAATGATATAATAGTTTATATGAGTTTTTGGTAATGGCTAAGGTTTGGTTGATGACAATAATGATACTATGATTGATGTTGTAATATATGAATTGATGAATAAGGATTACGTAGTGGCATGAAGTGAATGCCTAAGTACTGCAGGGATAAATGCAAATGAGGTATACCCTAGAATCTATAAGATATTTTGATATATAAATTTGTGGTTTAAGGATTTTGATATTTTTGGATGATTGTGATGACTCTAAGGTACGATTCATGAAATCCTTGAGGTGATTCTTAGAATTTAAGGTGTTAGGTTTTCTATAATTGAGGTAAATTATATTGAAGTGATGCTTAAAGTTTTGAGGATGAATTAGTGCTCCTAGGTTGTGGATAATATTTAAATTTTGAGGCATTAGTGGATATGAAATTATGAGAAATTTTAGTTACATGCCAAAGCTTTTGATATAATTTTCTTTTACTAAGTAAGGATAATGAATTATTATTCTTGAGGTAAATTGAAGCATAAATGTAAGAGTTGAAAGACAATATAATATAGTGACATGATCTAAATTTCTCTTATAAGATATATGTTCAATGATATTAAAGTATTTTAGAGGTTGATAACATGTGATGGTGCATACTTAGATGTTTTATTGAGTGATTAACTTGTTAAACAGATTGTTTGTTTAAAGGAAGTTATTATAATGACAGGATGATTATATATTGAATGAGTACTGAATGATTACGAAAAGAAATGTTTGGAGAACAAGCTCCTTATAATATTACATACCAGTGTCCATCAAAAAAAAAAAAAAAAGAAATTTGTTGCATAAAGAGACATGTGGTAATGATGAGCAGATGATTCCTCAGAGCTGCTCCAGGAAGATTATTTCTGCATAGAGAAAACCTAGTATGAGCAGAATCGTATATATTTATATAATTGAATTATCAAAGGGAATATTTATTTCTAATGAGGTACCTGACTAGAGCGTGTGCGGAGAGACTTGCAACACTCCTGAACATCGACCAGAAGTTTATCGTACCGTCGCTGGAGATGTTTGGTATTCTTCTCCATTTCTAGCATCTTTGGTCCCATGTATTCCGCATAAGATAACACCATCTTTTTCAGCTGAGCATTCTCCTGCTTCAAATCTATGTGTTTTCGTTTGTAGTATTTGAGCAGTCGCTGTAAGACCCCGATTTGGTTTCTTGAGACTTTCAGCTTTTTAGCTCTGGCACTCAAACGTTGTGCCATGTCAGAAACTAAAGCAGCATCTTGGATACTGAACGCCAATGAATCATTAATAGCATCAGTATCCGATCTGTCAGCTAACAATGTCTGATCCCGTGGAATTACGAAACCTTTGGCCACCGCTACAGCAGTAGAATCGTGGAGCATGACAGAATCGTGAATAGTAATAGGACGATTGTCAAAGGCAAAAGTTGGCTGCCATACATCAGGATTTGTAGCAAGTTCATTAGGGTGTGCAATAGGTACGACGGGATGTATAGCAGGCACTTCAGGGGGAACAATAGGCACATCCGGTTGCACGTCAGGCATAACAATGGATTGTGCTGCAAGAGCAACATTCAAATCGAGGTTGTTAACGGATGATGATGATGCTCCCATATTTAGGAGAGTAAGGAAAAATAGTTGAGAATACGAAGAAATTTGGGAGAGATGAAGTATTGAAAAGAGACTGAGCGTCAGAAACTAAAGAGATTTTTTTTTTTGAAGTTTCTGGAAGCAGCCGACGAGTGGCTTTAAAGGAATTTTTCACTTCAGGTGAAATAAACAGTAAACAACAAAGCGTTAGGCGACCTCGGGCCGCGAGGGAAATTTTGTCAAAAGATCCCGTGAAAGTAGGATCTTGTCTCCTGTCATAATTCAACTGAGCTCATTTTTCAAACCCACTGTTCAATCAACGACTTCGGATACCATGCGTGGGCAACTGAATGAAATGTCATGCCAACGCCCACCACGCGCTCGTTCGTTATCCAGAAACCCTTCATATAAATTCACACCTCTTTCTCCATTGCAACGCATGCCTTCTGATCATACCCCTTCACCTGAAATCTTCTGCTAATAGCCTTCCATACAATGAAAGCTCGACTGTTCTCCTAGTTGAGCGTATCCTCAAGAGAAAAATGCAGCCTCACGACTTGATTCACAAACCCAACTCCTTATACTCTCAGTAGTAAACCATTGAAGCAAGATTATCGTTGATCATGTCCTGAGGAAGCAAGATTATCCTTGATCATGCTTCTCAGGCTAAATATCTCTCTTCTCTTCAAGTATCCATACATGACAGAAGAGAGAGAGCTTCCGATGTGGGTATTTTGATAGTCTCGGAAAGAGCTCACATGCAAATCATGTCCTGAAATGCTTTTCAAATCTTCATTTCTAGAAAGCAACAGGACTATCTTTCTCTCTTTCTCTTCTTGACCTTGCAAGACCCAAGAGAGAAAGATTTTAGCATGTGTACTTTGGAACATCCAGCTTGGAAACTTACCCATATCCTACTTTGCTTGCTTATCAATTTCATCTCTAGAACGCAGCAAAGCACAATATGTATTAGTCAAGAATGGATGAGAATCTTACATTTGATGTAATCGTGTATTTCGTTTGAGTTGAAATCATAATTACGAGTTTCTTTTGTTGAGTTATGATTTGTGAAGTAAAGATGTAGTATAGAGAGATTTTGCTGATATTGTAACATCGACGCAAGATTTGGGATGAGAAAATAGAAATAAATTGTGTATTTAGAATGAATCGAATTATGATGTCACTTCTGAGGTATATTCATGTAATGATGTTTGAATGTTGGTGCTATTTACTTTTACAGGTATATGATGGTGAGAAGTTAATAATTATTAGAGCATCATATTAAATTTCGTATGCATGATTTGGAATACTGAGATACTAAAGAGAATATAGGCAGGAATGATTTTTACACCTTTTTGATATAATTGATTAAATTAGATCGAGAAAATTATTGCAGGCTTGAAATGAGGACTATGATGTTTGGAGGTATAAACTATTGATCACATGATTTATTAATTTGATGTTTAAACCTTGATTGTAGACTGTTGATGAATAATTCGATTGTTGTTATTGAGGTTGGAAAGAAACAATGGAAAAGATTTTGAGGTATGATTTTAGTGTGAACTGATGAATGATTGCAGAAATCGTGACTTTAGACTGTGAATAAGATTTACTCCTAGTAGAAGGAGATAAAATTTCAATATGATAAAAGAGAGTAGGCTTTGATGAAGGATTGAAAGGATTATTTAAATCTGAATTCCTCAACTTGAAGATTGGACGATAATATTATAGGTTTTAATTTCGAGGACGAAATTCTAATAAGGAGGGAAGATTGTAGTGTCGCAGAATTTTCAAAGCTATTTAAATAGATTATTTTGATAATGATGTTATTTTAATATCCATTGTAGCTAAGGATTTTAATTCTTGGGAAATTTATGAGAGTGGTAATTAGAGAATGGTAATTGGTGGAATAATAGGATAGTAAATGGTAGGTATAAGGATGGTAGAATAAGAAGGTAGAATAGTATAGGTAGAATAGTATAGGGTTGGTAGAATAGTATAGGGTTGGTGAAATAGTATAGGGTTGGTGAAATAGTATTTGATTTTCTCCTATAAATAGAGCTCTTCTCCTTCAGAATTTTCACCACTCATCTCCTCTCCCATCTCTTGCGTATATTCTTCCTTCTTCCGCTTTTTACTCGGTCTTTCTTCTTTCTAAGAGTGTTTACTCAGAACAGAGAGAGAAAGGGCGAGACCAAGCGCTACAAGAAAGAAAGAACACAAGAGATAGCAGACTTTAGAAAGTAGTTTCAAAAGATATACTAGTGGTGTTAGTCATATTGGAGCAACTAGATTCCTTCATACCACTTTTAGCTTCAGTCTAGAGGTAAGTAAATTCACTACCCTTCTAAAGTTACTTCATGTCATGCTATTTATTCATTCTTTAGTAAATTGTAAATGATTATTTTATTTACGTATTATGAAGTTATGTTGCATGCATGAAGGATTTCTAAATGAATTATGTAGAAAGTTTCTATTTCTTTAAACGCTTTCTATGTACAACAAGTTTATATTTGGAAAAGTTTCCATTTTAAGAAAAGAAAGTTGAGAAATGATGATGATTATAAGAAAGAAAAATGATGATAAACCCTCCTACATGTTGCCCTAAGATGCATCAAAAGAAATACAAAGAAAAGTACAAGAGATGAGATAAATGTTTATGAAATGAGGGCACATGTATGGAGGAGAGTATTTTTGGCCCCAAGATAAGATAAGATGAGAGTTCGGTACCGATACTCGGATGGAGGCGAAACCACTGAAGGAGGCTATGCGAGAAGGTGGTATTCCATCAACTAGACCGTTGAGTGCACCAAGAAAGAGTTAATTGACGGTCGGGCATGGCTGTGGCCACAGTTCAGTGCCATGGTCACAAGGACCCGCAACCCTCGTGCACAGGGGTAATAGTGTACATGGGCCTTATTATGAGAAAATGATACTATATTTTCAACGATGATATGCTATGATGATTTACAGAGATGATTTATAAAGATTATTTATAATGATGCATTATGATGATGATTTATAAAGATGATTTACAACGATGATCTATTACTAGATGTAATAGTATGTATATGTTACGGGAGATGCAACCGTACGTACATATATTATTATGGCTGGATGTATATTTATTTGTGAAAACGATTTTCAAAACTGAGAACAAGGAGTAAAACTATTTATGGTTATGGATTTTACTTGCTGGGCCCCCTTTGGGCTCATTCAGTTTTATTTCTTGTTTTCAGGTAGAAAGGATGCTGGAATAGGAGGCCGAAATGGGGACGGGAATAATTATTAATTTTCAAAGTCTTTTCATATAAGTTATTGTAATAATATGATATTCTGCAACTAAAGTTTAATGTTTTTTAATTTCGCTTGTAATAAAATCTCTTGAATAATGTTTTATACATTTATCGTATCCTTTAAAATCAAGTACTCTGATAGACCTTATAGATCTTTGCAAGAATTTTTGTTGTAAAAGAAGAAAAGTAGCAAACTCAGCCTTAACGGGCTGGGGATGTTACA
>NC_081545.1:1461967-1487538 GCF_901000735.1 Corylus avellana | reverse complement strand
TGAAAAGCAAGCCAAATAGATAGCAAAGGCAGAACTCAATTAGTATGAACATCAATAGTGCATTGATATATCTCCCTGCATGTGTAAAGGAACCACTCGCCATGCTTCTCATCGTCTTGATAGCCTCCAGAGAGGACCACTAATTTGGCACCATATATAAGGACAACAACTACTCCACAATGGACCCACTTCAACGTTTTCACACGCGACTTTGAATGCTGAAGCCCGAAGGATCGATGCTTTTTCTTTGTCTTTTATCCCTTTGAATATTGTTGGTGCATTTTGACATTAAAATAATAATAATAATAACACATTCAATATTGATTGGTTCCTACAAGGAAGTTGCCGATAACTTTCGTGGCCCTTTTTTTATGATGCAACGTGGCATCGGAGCTGTGGTATGGTAGGTAGATCTGCAACTCTCAATTTTTTCTGCTAGTCTTGAATCGATAGAGGATAACTTCTTCCATGGCGGCCTTCCATGGATCCTCTTCCTCTTCCTGTTCTTCTTCATCTTCTTCTTTCTCTTCCCTTGCCTCTTCTATTTCTCGATGCACTTACGATGTATTCTTGAGTTTCAGAGGTAAAGATACTCGCAAAACTTTTACTGCACATTTATATGCAGCTTTGTGTCGAAATGATGTCAACACCTTCATGGACAATAAGCTTAGAAGCGGAGAGGAAATTTCACCAGCACTTCTCGAAGCCATTAAAGAATCAGCGATTTCAATCATTGTATTGTCTAAAAACTATGCATCATCCCAATGGTGTTTGGACGAGCTCATGAAGATCCTCGAGTGCAAAAAAACAAGGGGGCAACAAATTCTACCCTTGTTCTATCACGTACATCCATCAGAAGTACGGAATCAAACCAATAGTGTTAGAAAAGCATTCGCTAAACTTCAAGAAAGGTTTAAGCATGATCAAATGAAGTTGCGAAGGTGGAAGACAGCTCTATCACAAATAGGCAATTTGTCAGGGAAGCTTTTGGGGAACAGGTATTTTTAACCACTCTCTTTTTATCTAATCAGACAAAATTCT
This sequence comes from Corylus avellana, assembly GCF_901000735.1. Lineage (NCBI taxonomy): Eukaryota > Viridiplantae > Streptophyta > Magnoliopsida > Fagales > Betulaceae > Corylus > Corylus avellana. Next base: position 1,486,497 of record NC_081545.1, on the reverse strand, counting down.
AAATTCATTTTAACTTTAATTTATATTACGATCATATTTTGAAAAAATTAGTCATTTTTAACACAATGTATTTTTACAAATTTTGTATTGGTAGGAATGAACCTGAATTTATTCACGAAATCATTCAATTGGTGAATTCGATGTTAGTAAAAAATACATACTTCCAAGTTGCCGAGTATCCAGAGTCTCATGTACAATATGTGAAGCCACTTTTAGACTTAGAGAAGAATGACAGTACATGCATGGTAGGTATCTTTGAAATTGGTGGAATTGATAAGACGACTATCGCCAAAGCAATCTACAACTCAATTGCCTCTCTAACTGAAGGTACTTGTTTTCTTGAAAACATTAGAGAAACTTCTTGCCAAAATGGTTTGATCCATTTGCAAAACTCTGAATTGTTCTAATTATGTGGCCTTTCATAATGCACACCATGCACAATTTGACCTTTTTTTCCCTTTCAATTAAAATAGGGTAAGGTTCACATACCCCTTTAAATTATCATCTAATTGACAATGTCTTCCCCACTCCCCCCCCTCTCGAACTTTCAATTGTCATAATGTTCCTCCCAAACTACAAAAATATTGTCAATATCTACCCAAGGGTGTTCAAACGGGGCAGTTATAACTGCACCGCCAATCGCTCACCACTAACTGCTTTGGTAGGCGATTATTAAGACCACTAATCGCCTAAGGTGGTTGCGGTTACTAGTTTTAGGGGTAGGGAAAAGTGATTAATAACCGCTAACCGCCTATCCTTATATATAATAATATAAATGTATATATTTTATATTTTATATTAATAATAGTTATAATATAACATTCAAAAAGACGTAGTTTTGGTGTCAAACACCAAAACAACGTTGTTTTGGAGGAAAACTTTGGCCCAAAACGTTTAAAATAAACCTAAAAAATAGGCCAATTAAAGGCTCCAAACACTTAAAAAGCTGAAAAGCCCATATAAGAGGTTATAAAACTATCGGTTATTGAATTGAATAACCGTTGGTTATAAAATAATTTCGATAACCACCTAGACGGTTGCTGTTGTGGTTATTAAAAGGTGATAATCGCATAAGGCGGTTGCAGTTAGCGATTATAGCTAATAACTGCCGGTTATAACCTCTTGAACACCCCTAGTCCACCCCAAGGCTAGCAAAAAGAAAAATATGCTCTTATATATTTCTCAATAAGACAAAAATATCCATATAAATTTAAAATAATAATAATAATATTTTAAAAATGAAAATTTAAAAAGAATGATTTAAAAAAAAAAATTAAACGAAAAATTTTTAATTATTTTTTAAAAAGCAAATTTTTTTGAAACGAATATTTAAAAAAAAAAAAAAAACTTTTTAAAACCAGAAATTTTTATTTTAAAAAAATTAAAAATTTTGTTTTAGAAAAAGAATATTTTTACTTAAAAAATTTAAAAAACAAAACAATACAAAAATTTTCAATTTTTATATGAAAAAAATATAAATTTTTTTAATTTTTTTCTTATAAAAAGGATTTTTTAAAATAAATAAATAAATTTGCCAATCTTTGGATTTTTTATTTATTTTTTATTTTTTTAGTTTTAGGTTTTTTCTAGAAGTTTCAGTATTTTTTATTTATTTTTTAATTTTTACTAATGATAATTTTGTCATTATGAGAACATTGACAATTTTTGGTAGTTTGGGGGACATTGTCACAATTAATAGTTTGGGATAGATATTATCAATTAGGTGATAGTTTGAGGGGGATATGTGGATTTTTCCCATTAAAATAAAACTATTTATCCTTTCATGTCATTATCATGTAACATAACATATATGGTTGTCTTTTGAACTCAAAAAATAGAAGAAGTGACAGAAGAAATCAAGCACTTCATGCATTAGATAGTGAAAAAAAGGCCAAAGACTTGATAGACTCGGGTGAGTTCTTAAAAACATTAAAAAAAACTTCTCACCAAAAGAGTTCTGATCGATCCATTTGAAAAACTCTCAATTGTTCTAATCATGTGGCTTTTCATAATGCACTTTGTGCACAATTTGCGGTTTTGTCCATTTGAATCAAAATAAAACTATTTACTCTTTCAGTTCATTATCATGCAACTAATATATGTGATTGTCTTTTGAACTCAGAAAGCAAAAAAAGTGATGAAACAAATTTAGTACTTCACAAATTAGACAATGAAAGACATCTCAAAGACTTGATGAACACGAGTAAGTTTAGAGAAGAAGATGAGAAAGGCATAGATATACTATATTTTCATTTGGAAAGAATTGTAGTAGCTACGGATGGCTTCTCATATGCAAACATGATCGGAAAGGGGGGCTTTGGGTATGTTTACAAGGTAATTTCATCAGCATTAATCACTGTTAGTAAACTAGTTTTTGATTATTGGTAACATTGTAAGTATGGTGTCTCAGGGCACATTTCTAGGAGGTCAACAAATTGCGGTAAAAAGACTCTCAAGTGCCTCAAGCCAAGGCTTTCAGGAATTTAAAAATGAGGTGGCATTGATTAAAAACCTTCAACATAGGAATATTGTTAGGCTTCGGGGATATTGCATGGAAGGAGACGAAAAAATTTTACTCTATGAGTACATGCGCAAGGGAAGCTTAGACTCATTTATATTCGGTTGGTCTCTAAACTGAATTCTTAAACCCCTGCAATGCTTGATAAACTATATATATCTTGTTTGAGTACAAGCTGATTTGTTATTGTTGCTAAAACTGTTCTTTGAATGAAAAATGGAAAACTTACAAGATCGAAATCCAAGCAAGTATTTGGATTGGGAAATGCGCGTCAACATCATTTGGGGAATAGCTCGTGGGCTTCTTTATCTTCACCACGACTCCAGATTGAGGATCATCCATAGAGATTTAAAACCTAGCAATATTCTTTTAGATGAGGAGATGAACCCCAAAATAGCTGACTTTGGCTGTGCAACGATTGCTGAAGGCAAAAACATCGAGGCACGCACAATGAGAATAGTTGGAACTTAGTAAGTTTATGGTAGACACTAGATAGTGTAATTGTGAAACCTGATTCAATCGTAACTCTATTTAGACAAACTTTACAAGTGTCTAACTAAACCTCTGATAAACAATATGATGCAGCTATGTCGCTCCAGAGTACATGCAAAGTGGAATTTTCTCTGTCAAATCCGATGTTTATAGCTTTGGTGTTATTCTACTGGAGACTGTATGTGGAAAAAGGAATACAAAATTATCCATGAGTCTTATAGATTATGTAAGTATGCTTAATTTTTTGTAGTTGTTTATTTATTTGGTCATTTTATACCCCATAAAAAATTTTAATTTTAAAATTGTTTCAGGCATGGATATTGTGGATAGAAAACAAGGTGCTGGATTTAGTGGACCAAACTCTATGTGAAGTTTGCAATGCAGATCAATTCGTGAAGTACATAAATATTGGACTCTTATGTGTACAAGACGACCCACATGACCGCCCCACCATGTCAAATGTTGTTACCATGCTTGGCAGTGAAGCTGCAGTTCCAACTCCAAAACAGCCAACTTTTTTTCGAAGGACAGGTCTTTCCAACACAACTAATTTTTCAACTAGACCGCAAAAACATACAAAATCAACTATTAGTGAAATATATGATGAGGTGCATAATGAAAGTCAAAAGAGAGTGAGAGAGAAAAAGACCAATGAAGCTTTAGAGCAACATCTTGTATTAAAGTATGATAAACTATATTACAATGGTCTTTATTTAGAGGAATGCAAGACACCATAATTCTATCAAACATTCATCTAACAAGTCTAAGTCGTGTGGTCCAATCAACCACGCCACTTCAGCCACCATTTTATTGATGTAATTATGTGTAGAAGTGAAGTAAGATTTCACAATGAAGAAAGTAAGTATGAAATTAGTACTTACCGAGAAATGATAATTCATTACTAATGATTGTTTATTTATTTTTTATTTTTTAATTTGGCTACTACTATTGATAAACTACTCATGAAATGCATATTGTGTCTAAGAAAATAAAATAGGTCATATGATAGCTATCAACAAAGGTAGTAAGTAGTAGGGGGTAATGGCAAACCAGTGGATTGGGTGATGGCCGTCTAAAGGCTCTTTAATAAATAACTAAGCTAAAACTAGAAAGTTTCTAGCAGCAAACAGGTAAACTTTATATGGTGTGAGGATGTAATGGACGTTAAGACGGGTTGGTATTGAGTCTTGATATGAACGAAAGGAGTGCAAATAAAATATAAATTATAGGGAAAAATAAAATTTAATAAAAAAAAAATATAAAAAAAAAAACTCCATCAATTAACATCTGTTTTTTAAAAAAGCTTAATGAAGTTTCAAGTATGCTAAAGTGATACATCAAACTATCAACAAGTGCCAAAAATGCCACCCTAGTAATTGTCCCTATCAATTTAGATAAAAAAGTGGTCACGTGCCTCACATATGACAACTTTTCCGATTATCTTCTTAGCATACCCTTATCCTCTTTAAAATTAAAATAAAAAATTAATAATAAAACTAAACTAATTTTTTTCTAAAAAAAACAAAAAACCAAGGATGCCCGATCCGCCCATGAGGATTATTTCATATTTTACTGGTTCATAATCCAGCCCTCCATACAGAGACTTCATAAATGAAACACGAGTGCCCCGTATTTTGACTGTGTACATGTAATATAATGGAGTACTTTTTCTTTTCTTTTTTTCAATGTAAATATAAATGGAATACTTGTAAGATATTGAATATATATAAATGCTAATTAACAATATAATTAGCAGCGGAAATTTAATTTATATATGTATATGTACCTCCAGCCATTGCTTTGCTCAAGCAACTTGAAGAACGACTCCACAGCAATCAAACTAAAACTAAACAATTTTATTGAGAGGTTCTTCTGACCTATGCCTACCAGTGAGTGCCAATTGATGGAATACACAGGCCTTATTTATAGGTAGGTCAGGGGACCCTCAATTAGAGCTGTTACCTTAATTATTCCTCCCATCAAGGAATAAAAAATCAATCAATACAGCTAATTGATTCCACAAACATTAAATCATTAATTAAATCAAATACTTGTTCCACAAGAATTAAATCAGTGATTTAATTCAGAATATTTGATTGAAATCAAATACTTGTTCCACAAGAATTAAATCAGTCATTTAATTCATAATATTTGATTTACATAATAAGCTTCAAATTGGAATAGAATATTGAACACCGTAATTTTATAATTACAATAATATATGTGACATAAGGGACATACTTAAATGGAATTTCTTACATTCTCCCACTTGGCCCTTATGACACATAAATTCCTTATGGTGTTCAGTTCTATGATTTGGCCAATACTTTATCTATTCCAACCATTCATGGAATCCTCCCACTCATTCAAGGAATACTACACACGAATCATGGCGGTAAAGCTTTTATGTAATAAGCCGTCCCTTCCATGTATCACGATGTCTAATACTTCCCTAAATGAGTACTTTATGGATAATATACTTAATGAACGAACTTCCTATAAGTCATTCGGGTCCAAACTTAATTTTATCCTCATGGATAAGATAATAAATGTGCACAAAACTTTATTAAAATAACATGATGTCTATAGACTGAATAGAAAGAACTAAGTACAAAATGAATCAATGAGCCTCATATGCTCCACATGACTTTTAAACTGCTTTACCGGTAAACCTTTAGTCATGGGATCCGCAATCATCAGTTCAGTACTAATATGCTCAATGAATACTTCATTCCTTTTAATGTTCTCTCTCACACGAAGGTACTTGATGTCGATATGCTTTGTAGTGTCCCAGAATTTTCAAAGCTATTTAAATAGATTATTTTGATAATGATGTTATTTTAATATCCATTGTAGCTAAGGATTTTAATTCTTGGGAAATTTATGAGATTGGTAATTAGAGAATGGTAATTGGTGAAATAGTAAAATGAGGGTATAATTGTAAATCGAAGATAGAATGAGGGTATAATTGTAAATTGAAGGTAGAATAGTATAGGGTTGGTGAAATAGTATAGGGTTGGTGAAATAGTAAAATGAGGGTATAATTGTAAATTGAAGATAGAATGAGGATATAATTGTAAATTGAAGGTAGAATAGTATAGGGTTGGTAAAATAGTATAGGGTTGGTGAAATAGTATAGGGTTGGTGAAATAGTAAAATGAGGATATAATTGTAAATTGAAGATAGAATGAGGGTATAATTGTAAATTGAAGGTAGAATAGTATAGGGTTGGTGAAATAGTATAGGGTTGGTGAAATAGTATAGGGTTGGTGAAATAGTAAAATGAGGGTATAATTGTAAATTGACGGTAGAATAGTGTTTGATTTTATCCTATAAATAGAGCTCTTCTCCTTCAGAATTTTCACCACTCATCTCCTCTCCCATCTCTTGCATATATTCTTCCTTCTTCCGCTTTTTACTCGGTCTTTCTTCTTTCTAAGAGTGTTTACTCAGAACAGAGAGAGAAAGGGCGAGACCAAGCGCTACAAGAAAGAAAGAACACAAGAGATAGCAGGACTTTAGAAATTAGTTTCAAAAGATATACTAGTGGTGTTAGTCATATTGGAGCAACTAGATTCCTTCATACCACTTTTAGCTTCAGTCTAGAGGTAAGTAAATTCACTACCCCTTCTAAAATTACTTCATGTCATGCTATTTATATATTCTTGTATCAAATTGTAAATGATTATTTTATTTACGTATTATGAAGTTATGTTGCATGCATGAAGGATTTCTAAAAGAATTATTTAGAAAGTTTATATTTCTTTAAATGCTTTCTAAGTACAACAAGTTTATATTTGAAAAGGTTTTCATTTTGAGAAAAGAAAGTTGAGAAATGATGATGATTATAAGAAAGAAAAAAGATGATAAACCCTCCTACATGTTGCCCTAAGATGCATCAAAAGAAGTACAAAGAAAAGTACAAGAGATGAGATAAATGTTTATGAAATGAGGGCACATGTATGGAGGAGAGTAATTTTGGCCCCAAGATAAGATAAGATGAGAGTTCGGTACCGATACTCGGATGGAGGCGAAACCACTGAAGGAGGCTATGCCAGAAGGTGGTATTCCATCAACTAGGCCGTTGAGTGCACCAAGAAAGAGTTAATTGACGGTCGGGCATGGCTGTGGCCACAGTTCAGTGCCATGGTCACAAGGACCCGCAACCCTCGTGCACAGGGGTAATAGTGTACATGGGCCTATTATGAGAAAATGATACTATATTTTCAACGATGATATGCTATGATGATTTACAAAGATTATTTATAATGATGCATTATGATGATGATTTATAAAGATGATTTACAACGATGAGCTATTACTAGATGTAATAGTATGTATATGTTACGGGAGATGCAACCGTACATACAGATATTATTATAGCTAGAATTATATTTATTTGCGAAAACGATTTTCAAAACTGAGAACAAGGAGTAAAACTATTTATGGTTGTGGATTTTACTTGCTGGGCCCCCTTTGGGCTCATTCAGTTTTATTTCTTGTTTTCAGGTAGAAAGGATGCTGGAATAGGATGCCGGAATGGGGACGGGAATAATTATTAATTTTCAAAGTCTTTTCATATAAGTTATTGTAATAATATGATATTCTGCAACTAAAGTTTAATGTTTTCTAATTCCGCTTGTAATAAAATCTCTTGAAAAAAAAATGTTTTACGCATTTATTGTATCTTTTAAAATCAAGTACTCTGATAGACCTTATAGATCTTTGCAAGAATTTTTGTTGAAAAAGAAGAAAAGTGGCAAACTCAGCCTTAACGGGCTGGGGATGTTACAATTTTGGTATCAGAGCAAAGGTTATAAGGTTCTGGCAGACTTTTCAAAAAAAAAAAAATAATAAAAAAATAAAAAAATAAAAAAAAATTGGGGGGTTAATGAGAAGCCACATTCCGGCCAAGTAGAGTGTGCATTGTTGTGTGGTCTCTAATAAATGATGCATGAGCATTTTTCTAATGGTTAATTTTTGTTAAAAAAAAAAAAAAAATCATCCTAGTGTGATTAATTTGGAGGATTTTATTATTGTGATCATGTTAATGACGGAGATGAATTTTTATTTTATAGATAGGTTGTGATCTATAGTATCTGCCTATTTGGATTTGCGGCAGTTTTCTAGAGTATCGATTGATGAGGGTATATTTTAAGGTGTCTCGAGGATTTAGAAAAGATTATTGATCATGATTTAAAAATCGTATGATGATTTTATAGATTTAGGTTGCGAGATGATTTGTGAAATTAACTTGGTGACAAAATGGTTTTATGGATTTAGGTTGTGAGACAAATTGTGTAAGTGATTTGGTAATGAATGGTCTTATGGATGTCGGTTGTGAAATGATTCTTGAACTGAATTAATGATATAAAAGTTTATATGAGTTTTTGGTAATGGCTAAGGTTTGGTCGATGACAATAATGATACTATGATTGATGTTATAATATATGGATTGATGAATAAGGATTACGTAGTGGCATGAAGTGAATGCCTAAGTATTGCAGGGATAAATACAAATGAGGTATACCCTAGAATCTATAAGATATTTTGATATATAAAGTTGTGGTTTAAGGATTTTGATATTTTCAAATGATTGTGATGACTTTAAGGTACAATTCATGAAATCTTTGAGGTGATTCTTAGAATTTGAGGTGCTAGGTTTTATGTAATTGAGGTAAATTATATTGAAGTGATGCTTAAAGTTTTGAGGATGAATTAGTGCTCCTAGGTTGTGGATAATATTTAAATTTTGAGGCATTAGTGGATATGAAATTATGAGAAATTTTAGTTACATGCCCAAGCTTTTGATATAATTTTCTTTTACTAAGTAAAGATAATGGATTATTATTCTTGAGGTAAATTGAAGCATAAAGGTAAGAGTTGAAAGACAATATAATACAGTTATATAATATAGTGACATGATCTAAATTTCTCTTATAAGATATATGTTCAATGATATTAAAGTATTTTAGAGGTTGATAACATGTGATGGTGCATACTTAGCATACTTAGATGTTTTATTGAGTGATTAACTTGCTAAACAGATTGTTTGTTTAAAGGAAGTTATTACAATGACAGAATGATTTCATAATGAATATTAAATGAGTACTGAATGATTACGAAAAGAAATGTTTGGAGAACAAGCTCCTTATATTATTACATACCAGTGTCCATCAAAAAAAAAAAAAAAAAAAAAAAAAAAAAGAAAGAAGAGAATTTGTTGCATAAAGAGACACGTGGTAATGATGAGCAGATGATTCCTCAGAGCTGCTCCAGGAAATTATTTCTGCATAGAGAAAACCTAGTATGAGCAGAATCGTATATATTTATATAATTGAATTATCAAAGAGAATATTTATTTCTAATAAGGTACCTGACTAGAGCGTGTGCGGAGAGACTTGCAACACCCCTGAACATCGACCCGGAGTTTTTCGTGCTGTCGCTGGAGACGTTCGGTATTCTTCTCCATTTCTAGCATCTTTGGTCCCAAGTATTCTGCGTAAGATAACATCATCTTTTTCAGCTGAGTATTCTCCTGCTTCAAATCCACGTGTTTTCGTTTGTAGTATTTGAGCAGTCGCTGTAAGCCCCCGATTTGGTTTCTTGAGACTTTCAGCTCAACATTTCTGGCACTCAAACGTTGTGCCATGTCAGAAACTGAAGCAGCACCTTGGATACTGAATGCCAATGAGTTATTAATAGCATCAGTATCCGACCTATCAGCTAAGAACGTTTGATCCCGTGGAATTACGAAACCTTTGGCCACTGCTACAGCAGTAAAATCATGGAGCATGACAGAATCGTGAATAGTGATAGGGCGATTGTCAAAGACAAAAGTTGGCTGCCATACGTTAGGATATGCAGCAGGTTCATTAGGGTGTGTAACAGGTACGACGGGATGAATAGCAGACACTTCAGGGGGAACAACAGGCACCTCCGGTTGCACGTCAGGCATAACAATGGGTTGTGCTGCAGGAGCAACATTCAAATCGAGGTTGTTAACGGGTGATGATGATACTCCCATATTTAGGAGAGTAAGGAAAAATAGTTGAGAATACGAAGAAATTGGGAGAGATGAAGTACTGAGAAGAGACTAAGCGTTAGGAACTGAAGAAATTTTTGTGAAGTTTCTGAAAGCAGCAGACGAGTGGCTTTAAAGGAATTTTTCACTTCAGGTGAAATAAACAGTAAACAACAAAGCGTTAGGCGACCTCGGGCCACGATAGAAATTTTGTCAAAAGATCCCGTGGAAGTAGGATCTTGTCTCCTGTCATAAATTCGACTGAGCTCATTTTTCAAACCCACTGTTCAATCAACGACTTCAAATACCATGCGTGGGCAACTGAATGAATTGTCATGCCAACGCGCACCACGCGCTCGTTCATTACCAGAAATCTTTCCTATAAATTCACACCTCTTTCTCCATTGCAACACATGCCTTGTGATCATACTCCTTCGCCTGAAATCTTCTGTTAATAGCCTTCCATACAATGAAAGCTCGACTTTTCTTCCAGTTGAGCATATCCTCAAAAGAGAGAAAAATGCAAGCATCACGATTTGATTCACAAACCCAACACCTTATACTCTCAGTAGTAAACCATTGAAGCAAGATTATCGTTGATCATGTCCTGCGGAAGCAAGATTATCCTTGATCATGCTTCTCAGGCTAAATATCTCTCTTTTCTTCTCAGTCTTCGTAAATGACAGAAGAGAGAGAGCATCCGATGTAGGTATATTGAAAGTCTCACATACATGCCATGTCCTGAAATACTTTTCAAATCTTCATTTCTAGAAAGCAACAGGACTATCTTTCTCTCTTTCTCTTCTTGACCTTGCAAGACCCAAGGGAGAGAAATTATAGCATGTGTTTTGGGACATCCAGCTTGGAAACTTACCCATATCCTACTTTGCTTGCTTATCAATTTCATCTCTAGAACGCAGCAAAGCACAATATGTATTAGTCAAGAATGGATGAGAATCTTACATTTGATGTAATCGTGTATTTCGTTTGAGTTGAAATCATAATTACGAGTTTCTATTGTTGAGTTATGATTTATCAAGTAAAGATGTAGTGCTGAAAGATTTTCGCTAATATTGTAGCATCGACACAAAGTTGGGATGAGAAAATAGAAACAGTTGTGTATTTAGAATGAATCGAATTATGATGTCACTCCTGAGGTATATTCATGTAATGATGTTTGAATGTTGGTGCTATTTACTTTTACAGGTTTATGATAGTGAGAAGTTAATAATTATTAGAGCATCATATTAAAATTTCGTATGCATGATTTGGAATACTGAGATACTAAAGAGAATATAGGCGGGGATGATTTTTATACCTTTTTGATAAGATTGATTAAATTAGATCGAGAGAATTATTGCAGGCTTGAAATGAGGACTATGATGATTGGAGGAATGAACTATTTATTAATTTGATGTTTAAACCTTGATTGTAGACTGTTGATGAATAACTCGATTGTTGTTATTGAGGTTGGAAAGAAACAATGGAAAAGATTTTGAGGTAAGATTTTAGTGTGAATTGATGAATGATTGCAGAAATTGAGACTTTAGACTGTGAATAAGATTTACTCATAGAAGAAGGAGATGGAATTTAATATGATAAAAGAGAGTAAGCTTTGATGAAGGATTGAAAGGAATATTATCTGAATCCCTCAACTTGAAGATTGAACGATAATATTATAGGTTTTAATTTCGAGGACGAAATTCTAATAAGGAGGGAAGATTGTAGTGTCCCAGAATTTTCAAAGCTATTTAAATAGATTATTTTGATACTGATGTTATTTTAATATCCATTGTAGCTAAGGATTTTAATTCTTGGGAAATTTATGAGAGTGGTAATTAGAGAATGGTAATTGGTGAAATAGTATAGGGTTGGTGAAATAGTAAAATGAGGGTATAATTGTAAATTGAAGATAGAATGAAGGTATAATTGTAAATTGAAGGTAGAATAGTATAGGGTTGGTGAAATAGTAAAATGAGGGTATAATTGTAAATTGAAGATAGAATGAGGGTATAATTGTAAATTGAAGGTAGAATAGTATAGGGTTGGTGAAATAGTATAGGGTTAGTGAAATAGTAAAATGAGGGTATAATTGTAAATTGAAGATAGAATGAGGGTATAATTGTAAATTAAAGGTAGAATAGTATAGGGTTGGTGAAATAGTATAGGGTTGGTGAAATAGTAAAATGAGGGTATAATTGTAAATTGAAGGTAGAATAGTATTTGATTTTCTCCTATAAATAGAGCTCTTCTCCTTCACAATTTCACTACTCCTATCCCATCTCTTGCACATATTCTTCCTTCTTCCGCTTTTTACTCGGTCTTTCTTCTTTCTAAGAGTGTTTACTCAGAACAGAGAGAGAAAGGGCGAGACCAAGCGCTACAAGAAAGAAAGAACACAAGAGATAGCGGACTTTAGAAATTAGTTTCAAAAGATATACTAGTGGTGTTAGTCATATTAGAGCAACTAGATTCCTTCATACCACTTTTAGCTTCAGTCTCGAGGTAAGTAAATTCACTACCCCTTCTAAAATTACTTCATGTCATGCTATTTATATATTCTTGTATCAAACTGTAAATGATTATTTTATTTACCTGTCATGGAGATATGTTGCATGCATGAAGGATTTCTAAAAGAATTATTTAGAAAGTTTATATTTCTTTAAATACTTTTTAAGCACAACAAGTTTATATTTGGAAAAGTTTCCATTTTAAGAAAAGAAAGTTGAGAAATGATGATGATTATAAGAAAGAAAGAAAAGATGATAAACCCTCCTACATGTTGCCCTAAGATGCATCAAAAGAAGTACAAAGAAAAGTACAAGAGATGAGATAAATGTTTATGAAATGAGGGCACATGTATGGAGGAGAGTATTTTTGGCCCCAAGATAAGATAAGATGAGAGTTCGGTACCGATACTCGGATGGAGGCGAAACCACTGAAGGAGGCCATGCCAGAAGGTGGTATTCCATCAACTAGACCGTTGAGTGCACCAAGAAAGAGTTAATTGACGGTCGGGCATGGCTGTGGCCACAGTTCAGTGCCATGGTCACAAGGACCCGCAACCCTCGTACACAGGGGTAATAGTGTACATGGGCCTATTATGAGAAAATGATACCATATTTTCAACGATGATATGCTATGATGATTTACAAAGATTATTTATAATGATGCATTATGATGATGATTTATAAAGATGATTTACAACGATGATCTATTACTAGATGTAATAGTATGTATATGTTACGGGAGATGCAACCGTACATACAGATATTATTATGGCTAGAATTATATTTATTTGCGAAAATGATTTTCAAAACTGAGAACAATGAGTAAAACTATTTATGGTCGTGGATGTTACTTGCTGGGCCCCCTTTGGGCTCATTCAGTTTTATTTCTTGTTTTCAGGTAGAAAGGATGCTGGAATAGGAGGCCGGAATGGGGTGGGAATAATTATTAATTTTCAAAGTCTTTTCATATAAGTTATTGTAATGATATGATATTCCGCAACTAAAGTTTAATGTTTTCTAATTTCGCTTGTAATAAAATCTCTTGAATAATGTTTTATACATTTTTCGTATCCTTTAAAATCAAGTACTCTGATAGACCTTATAGATTTTTGCAAGAACTTTTGTTGTAAAAGAAGAAAAGTGGCAAACTCAGCCTTAACGGGCTGGGGATGTTACAAAGAGAGAACGCCGGAGAGTGAGAAACGCCGGAGGAGAACCAAACGACCAGAGGAGGAATAGAGAAAAATCACTGTTTGGGAAGGGCATAGTGCTGGCGCATTGGAAGGAAAGAAGAGGAAGAAGAAAAAGAAGAGGAGAAATTGGGGGAAAAGTGGAAAACAAATTAAACTGATCAACGCTGATGGGATTAATTGTGAAAAATCCCAGCTGGTCAAAACAATTTAGTAACGTGCCACGTGTGAAATCTCAGACTTTCAGTTACCCAAGCCAAGCTGACCACTATACTCTAAAACATTCTATTTGCAATCTATAGAAAAATAAGCACACTCCTATACTCTATTTTTTTATACATCCGAATACAAAAACTCACATTTACAATTCACTCAGCAATCAACTATATTCTATTATTTCTATACTATGCACCAACTATAGTATCTAGCAAATATTTTACGCTAAGCACACTCCAAAACAAGTATCACAATTTTATTAATTTTAATGTTTTACGCTATCAGAATCTATTAAGTCAGTCAATGGAATTTAACAGTAGGAACTAAATTATTATTTTTTGAATATCTTAAGGACCTATAAATTAATTTTGATACCACATAGAGTTAATAATTGCAAATCAAGTAAACCAAAGCAACTGATTTTGCAATTTTTTTTTTTAAAAAAATAAAATTAAAAAAAAAAATTAGAAATTTGGTGGGACTTGAACCATATCATTGGATTGGATCCTTAAAAAATCAGCTCTGAGCTTGGCGTCATCTTAATTATGGTAGGTTCAGTTTTGAACAAAAAAAAAAAATCACCTGAAATAGCAAATCTAGTGTATTGGACCCAACAAAGAAATGCTATTTAATTTCTTGAGCGTAATGACTTGATGCCTTGACAAGTTGACATGATGCTATGCAGAGTGCAAAGCTCAAAGTCCCACAAAAAAGTAGTTTCAAGTCTCAAATCAGGTCTGGAGTTTGGTTAGAAGCCAACAGGAAGAAACTAATTGGATGGGGGTATTTCCAGTTTTCTATGTTGCAATTAAGAGGGGGAAAAATGTGAAAGAAAAATTATGGGGGGACAAATATAGCATTTTGGAGGGACAATTTTTTAAAAATGACATATTCTAAAAAGAATTTTAAAACTTTTGGGGCCCCCCAATGGTATATGTGAGTCCGCCCTTGGTCATATAATTATGCTAACCCATTACTCGCTGAAATAGGTTACTAATTTTTTAATAATGTTTTTCTTGATTTTATGTATTTTCCTTAAATTTTTTATAGGGGTATTTTTATCATTTTAGTGCAAAGAGGGTTACCTTGCATACTTTTCTTGTAGTTTGAGTAGATATTAATGCAATATTTAATTCGAGAGATATTAAAAAGTGAGTGTTAGCTAGTTTCAAGATGTTTTTTTTTTCTTTCAAATTTTTAAATAAATTGACAACATGCATATACTAAAATGATTTATTTAGTTTTCATAATAATTTTGTTATATTTTATAATAACATATACTAAAGTAGCTACGACGAGATCCAATTGTTGCTCAAGTACAAATTAAGTTATTCATATTACTGCACTATATATATAAAGCTTTCCATTTAATATATTTATCATATTGTAATGATAATTAAACTATTTAATGTTATTAAAAAATAACATTGTGATTTTTAGAAATAATATTTTAGACTATATACGGAGTTGCTAGCATTTTTCTAAATACATATCTATTTTTAAAATAACCAATATGTAACTAAATAATATTAATGGAATTAATTAATTAGACAAAAAATTAGTAACGTGTCTGTTTCACACGTTACCAATTAGTAACGTGCCAAAATGACACGTTACAAATTGGTAACGTGTCTAACTGACACGTTACTAAGTTGTAACGTGCCATACTAACACGTTACTAATTTGTAACGTGTCAGTTAGACACGTTACAAATTTGTAACGTGTCAGTTAGACACGTTACCAATTTGTAACGTGTCTCATTTCACACGTTACTAAAATAATTAGTAACGTGTCACAAATTGACACGTTACTAATTTGTAACAAGCCAAAAAGTAATGGATAGTTAACACGTTATTAATTGATATGTTTTTTGTAGTGTGTGCACATGCACGCGGTGTGTCGTTGGAACTTGGGGGAGCAAAAAGAAAAAGGAAAAAAAATTTCTAACGTGCTAGTATTTTTAACACATTAGAAATTTCTGATGTGTTAAACTAGTACGTTAGAAATTTCTGACGTCCTAATTACTGATGTGGCAAAAAATCGTATACAGTAGCCATGTCAGAAATTGATTGTTTTTTTGTAGTGATTGGAGTAATCATTGGGCAAATTGTGATTACAATGAAACATTATTGGTTAATGAAGACCTTAAGAATAAGGCCACTCGGTAGGAGGAGACGCATAAATTAAATAAAATAGTTTAGACAAGATACCTTCCCAAAGCAATCTATGTTTTATTATAAATGTGTTTTCTACATTTTTTTTTTTTTTTTTTTTTTTCTGTGTAATGTGATCCTTCCCCTTTTTGCATTTTTGTATTGGTTTATTTTGGATTAGTGTGGTATTAAGATGTTGAATGTAAAATGCTTTGGTGGGATCTTTTTATATATATGTTCTTTCTATAATTTTATTGTTTGGTAGTAGTGTGCATTACTTGACCGATGATTAAGTGTGATAGTTTTTGATTACTTGAACTTGTGAGATCGAACAAAAAGTTCTTCATATATGATAGGTATATATTTTAGTGAATGTTTCTAATGAAGTAAAATTCACAAGTCAAGCATGTCTAGGAAGCAAATATATATATGTTATTCATAGCACTTGCAACAACCATCGAACATGGAGCTAGATATGAAACTATGGGGAGAAGTGAAGCAAAAATGCCATATTTATTCAAAAAAGATATGAAGATTTTTAGCAAAATTTAAAACTCTCCACAAATTATTTCTTCTTAACTTTGATGAATCATTCCTTACCAAAAATCCTATGCTCTCTCTCTCTCCTACTCCTCAATTTCTCCAATAATCTTTAACCTCATGAATCTTGTAGTTCTTGAAATTTCTGGAAACAATGTTAGTGGCACTTTGGAGATTGACAAGTTTGTAAAGCTCAAGTATTTAACTTATTATATCTCTGTTATATTAGAGTATCATTAATTACTTCATAGAGGAACCAGTGCCAATGCATCTTATCCTAAGTTTCAGCATTATGTATTGTGTTTAGAGCAAGTTTCTGAATTGAGAATAACTTCTATAAGGAGTTGGTTTACACCAGCCCTTTGTGCCCACCAATTAGAATTGGACAGCTAGGATTATCACACCAAATCAAATAAGATGAAAAACACTTGATTAAAACACCAACTCCCATCATCCACAAAAACAAATAATAATTTTTCTCCTCAAACCCATCAGCTAAGAACTAGATTTTGGTGGGTTTCTCTCCTCAAATCAGCTAAGAACTTCTCCCGGTGCTCTCTCTCCCTCGAGAGAGATAGAGAAAGAGAGGGAGAGAGGGAGAGGAGAAAAATGAGGGTTTTGTGGATGATGGGAGTTGGTGTTTTAATCGGGTGTTTTTCATCTTATTTGATTTGGTGTGATAATCCTAACTGTCCAAATCTAATTGGTGGGGACAAAGACCAGCTCCTTATAGAAGTTATTCTCTTCTGAATTTCCTAAGAAACCAAGATGAATTTAGACTTGCTAGGCAAAAACATCCACGACCATGCACGTACCACAATGGATGTGGAAAAGAAGTAAATTTAGCGAGTCTAATTTAAAGAAAATCACAATTTACTGGAAAATCAAATATATAGCAAGAGAGATATTGAGACAAGAGATTTTTCGAGTGGTTTAGTGTTAGACACTAATTACATCCACCACTAAGAAAAGCCCAAATTACTCTTATTTCTTGATGAATTATAATACAAAATCAAAAAAAATAATTAGTAGGGAAACTTTAACAGCGAAATAGATGAATTCCCTCAAGACCTTTAGAATAAAGAGAAAGTTGGGGAAGAAAATGTGTGAGAAAAGGCCGATCCCTTGGCCCACATGATTTGGATGAGAACCAACAACACGATAAGGTATAATGTGAAACACAGGCACTGGCGTCGCACCAAGCTCGGATTTTTAGATGTTCGGTTTCTCCATATCTTTACTTCAATACCTTAGAAGTGCTACAACATTAATGGCTGATCGATCTGGTGGAGGAAAGCTTCACTAGAGCATGTTAGTTCTTGTGTTGGCTTAATTCAGTTCCAAAATGCAGAGGCTACTGTTCATGAGCTCAAACACTTATATAGAATGCTCAGAATCAAATCTCCACTGTTCATAATGTAGATTCATATGCCATGAACGTTCCTGCAAAATTTTAGCTCAATCAGACCACAAACGCTCAGCGATCGGAGCTGTTGATCAAGATTGGATAGCATTTTCAGAATGTTGTTTCACCCATTGCATGCTGGGTCCAGACAGGCCTTCCCCGTGCCCGGACCGCAATTCCAGAAACCTTATTTTTGTTCTGCAAGGCCGTTTCCGGACAACCCATTAACCTGTCCGGACACCCCGTACCTATTATGCCCAAAAACATGTTTTTAATGGGCCAAGGTCTAGGGTTTGATGTACTGATATATATACATCATTATAGAAGAGAGATGCACGGATTTTTGCCCTAGAGAGTTCGTCGGAGGCTGTGCTAAGAGAGATCATATGTATTGAGCATTAAATTGAATCTCTTAGAGTTTTAGTTATTCGTGTGATAAATCTACGGTTGAGAAGTCTATCGGAAGGATCCGGTAAAAGAGAATCACGTTGAAGAAGATTGTGAGCAAGGAGACGAGTTGTAGGCTTGTCGATCTTACAGAGCCAAGGTTTTGCAAAGGGTTGTAAGTGTTCCTAGTGTCTGTAATCTCTGAATAATCTTTTGAAAGTGATTTCCTGGGTTTGGCTGCCCCAGAGAGGTTTTATTTTTAGATCAGTTTCTAAAAGGTTTCCTCTTCGTCTCCAAAATCTGTGTTTGATTTTACTTGTTTTTGGTGATTGTTTGTTTAGATTTAAATATCCGTTAATTCCACATAAAATCGTGATATTTAGCTATTTAGAGTTTTTTACTTGGTATCAGAGCGGGTTCATTCTGTTTGGTTTAAATTCATGAGTGAGATCTATTGACTCCTATTTGCTATGAATACATCTCAGTCCCTTGTCATTGACTCTTTTGGTTTTGATGATCTTGACGATGTGTACGAGATTCTCTTTAATGAGTATAGTCAACTGTCCCACAGATACAAAAAGATTTGTAAGAATTTTAAAACTGTAGAACAGGAAAAAGAGTCTTTGGCGACTGAATTGTCTAAATCACATGCCTTGATTGATTCTTTAAATTCTGAGATGTCTGTGCTTGTTAAAAAGAATATATCATTTGAGAATGATTTGAAAGAACTCTCACAAAAATTCTCTAGTGATAATCTGAAAAGTTTTTTTTTTTTTTTTTGGTGTAGACAGCAAGCATAATATGATTGTTGATAATGGTGTTTGCTCTACTTCGCATGCTTCTAAATCTGAAAGAAAGACCTTGTTTGTGAAGCCTGTGAATGTTAAAGAAGTCAAGGCTAATACAATCTGTTTGGATAAGGGCAAAACCTCTTGTTTGAATAATTGTGTGAAGCCCAAATCGAAAACTTCTTCTAAGAAACAAACTTAAGCTAAGTTTGTTCTGACATGCCACCATTGTGGGATTATTGGTCACATCAGACCAAACTGTTTTCAATTTAAATCCCAAAGACTTTGGACGAACACGGCTTCTCCTAAGAAAGAAAAAAGTGATATAGAGTCGGGTTTGCCTATATCAAAGTCTAAATATATCCATCCTCATAAAAGACAACATTCTTAAAGGTTTGTTCCCACCTATCACCATTGTGGCAAAATTGGTCATATTCGACCAAATTGTTTTAAATTGAGACCTCATATGTGTTATAAATCCAGTCCTAAGATTGTACAAGAGTGGGTTAGGAAGGGTGATACCATTCACTCATTGAGGGGGAGTGGTGGTGATCTCACCTTAATTTAGGTGACTCAATAACATACCTAGGATTGATTGTTTTACTTATTTTTGAAATCCTAGAGCATGTTGTTTTTCTTTGCTTTGCATTTTTTTTTTTGCTTTCTAGTTTATGCATTGCAATTTTTTTTTTTTTTGTTACACTTTTTGTATGAAAAGTGTATACATAGTTGTTTTGAGATTCTTGTTTTGAGGCATATTCATAAAGGACTTTTCAAGAAATTCATATATCATGATCTTTGAAAGGCTTATAGATGAGATGTTGTGTGTGCACCACAAAGATTTTTGTCTACTTGCTAATCAAATGTTCATGAATGTGTAATGTCTTGTGAAGACCTAGAAGTAGTTATTAAACCAAATCATTATTTCGTAGTAGGACCTATAAGATGTGATGAAAGCTTAATGTTAAAGGACATTCGTGTATTGCCTGTTGTAATATCAATTCAAGCATGTTGTTTTTTTCTTCTTTGTGCATTGCATTTTTGTTTGTTTTGCATTTGTTTTCGTTCGTGTGCATTTCTTTTGTGAAAAATTTCAAAAAGACAAAAATATGTTACTTTGATTTTATTTATTTATTTATTTTTTTGTCTTATGCACCTAGATAGTCTATTAATTTCTCATGTTTCTTTAATGGATGTAATTCCTTGTGTCTTGGAATGTTCTTAATATGCATAAGATGAAAATTTGTGTCAATAGACTTGTTTTTGTGGTTACCTAAAGCCTGAGCTTATGTAGTACATTTTGCTTATGTTTTATATCTTGTGCACATTTAAGCTTAAATTGAGGTTTTGTTTCACTTTATTTGTGAGGTTTGTTAGGTAACCATATGAGGTTTTTGATTAGTCATATTTTTCAAATTGACCATATGCTAGTTGAGCCTAGGGCTTAAAAATTCATGCTTTCTCTTTTGTGATAAGCACCAAAAGTTTAAGGACACTTTCTCAAAGAGAAAAATAAACAAAATAGTGAAACAAATAAAATCAAAAGCTCATATTCCAAAAGGAATTTATTTCACTGTGTCAAACTTGTGCAAAATGTTTTACAAAGAGAAATGTATAGGATGAGAGTGGCTAGGCCCTAGTATGATAAGGTTTGACTTTTGATTTGATATACTTGTCAAAACCTCATGGTTGTGAAACTTTCTCCTCATTTTGTAAGTTGAAATTTTTTCTCTTTGGATGGCTTACACACACACCACACAATTCTTTGCTTGGGTTAAGCAGTATGAGTTTCTTGCCATTTCTAGTCTCATGTATATTTTGCATATTTGGAGCATGTTTGAGATATTCATTGTGCAATACATGAGTCATTGATGTGTATATCATATGTGCTCATTTGAATTTTGAGGGGAAAAAACATGTTTTGCATTTCCAGTTTCTTGTTGTTAATTGAGTCATATATTGAGGGGGAGTTTTGCTGATGTTTCTTTATGATCATGGATTCTACGTCATTTTTTTGTGATCATGAGTTTTATTTCTGTATTCTTGTTTCACATATGCCTTGATATATTTTGTGAAGTGTTTCAGGAAATATGAACACCTTTTCTCATTCTGTGACAAAAAGGGGGTGTAAATATGGGAAGATGATGGGATTGGCTCGGCATTTTGGTTTTGTCACTGAATTGCCAAAGGGGGAGTTTGTTAGTTCTTGTGTTGGCTTAATTCAGTTCCAAAATGCAAAGGCTACTGTTTATGAGCTCAAACACTGATATAAAATGCTCAAAATCAAGTCTCCACCGTTCATAATGTAGATTCATGTGTCATGAACGTCCCTGCAAAATTTTAGCTCAATCGGACCACAAACGCCAATCGATTGGAGCTGTTGATCAAGACTGGACAATATTTTCAGAATGTTGTTTCACCCATTGCATGCCGGGTCCAAACAGGCCTTCCTCGTGTCTAGACCGCAATTCCAAAAACCTTATTTTTGCTCCGCAAGGCCGTGTCCGGACATCCCATTAACCTGCCCGTACCTATTATGCCCAAAAACATGTTTTTAGTGGGCCAGGTCTAGGGTTTGATGTACTGATATATATACATCATTATAGAAGAGAGAAGCACAGATTTTTGCCCCAGAGAGTTCGTGGGAGGCTGTGCTAAGAGAGATCATATATGGTGAGCGTTAAATTAAATCTCTTAGAGTTTTAGTTATTCCTTTGATAAATCTACGGTTGAGAAGTCTATCGAAAGGGTCCGGTAAAGGAGAATCACGTTAAAGAAAATTGTGAGTAAGGAGATGAGTTGTAGGCTTGTCGATCTTACAGAGCCAAGGTCTTGCCAGGGTTGTAAGTGTTCCTAGTGTCTGTAATCTCTGGATAATCTTTTGATAGTGATTTCCTGTGTTTGGCTGCCCCAAAGAGGTTTTACTTTTAGATCGGCTTCTAAAAGGTTTCCTCTTCGTCACCAAAATCTTTGTGTTTGATTTTACTTGTTTTTTGTGATTGTTTGCTTATATTTAAATATCCGTTAATTCCGCATAAAATCGTGATATTTATCTGTTTAGAGTTTTTCAGAGCATATTAAAGAAGTTGGGGAAAGAGATTGATCATGCCCAAACATACCTAAGTTCTAACCATGGCGATACATGATCCAACCACCGGACCACGGCTATGGGCATTGACCCAATTAACAATTATACCCGGTTATGAGTGGTTGTGTCATGCCCAACTATGATCATTGGGTCCCTAAAGTCAGTGGCGGAGAGACAGGGGGGCGACCCAGGGGCGGGCGCCCCCGGTAAAAAAAAAAAAAAAAAAAAAAAATGAAGTAGTTTTTGGAGGGCGCCCCTGCTAAAAAATTTCAGCCCCTGCAAAATATTTTTACTGCCCATAAAAAAAAACTAAACTAGTCTCAACGCAGCAACGCTCCAGTGTTCAGCCCCTGCAAAATATTTTTACTGCCCTAAAAAAAAAACTAAACTAGTCTCAACGCTCCAGTGTCCACGGCAATACACTAAACAAAAGAAAAAAAAAATAATCTTACCCTAAATGGCTAAATCCCTAACCCCTCTTCCAAACTCCAAATTGTCCTGCGGCTCAAGCGTGGACTGTGCAGGCTGTGCAGCACTCCGTCTCCCATCGCCATCGACCTTGAATTGCTTAGCCGCACCACCGGCATTTTCACGCCACAGCCGCCCATGGTGATAGCCCATCTAACGGATTTTCCTTTTTTGTTTTCTTTGATAGATTTTTATGAACTTTGTTCGGTTTTAGTTTATGGGTTTTGTTGATTTAACTCATTTGTCTAACATGGTAATTCGGTTTTTGGTGGTTCACTGGTTCAGAACTCATAAGGGAAACAGAGAAAGAAAGTTTGATTGTGTGTGTGACAGTGTGAGATTGGTGAGAAACAGAGGGATTGGTAGTAGTGCCGTAGTGGGGAGAGATATTTCTGAGATGGGAACTTGGGAAGGCTATTTGTGAGCACACTCTTGAAGCCAACAAATACCCATTAGAGACAAAACTTGAATTGGGCTCCACACTCAACTTTTGACCGACTTTGTGAGTAATGAATATCTGAGATCTCCTTGGTTGCTTAACTTGCTTTATTTTTATAAATATATTTGGTTCCTAAGACACGAGATACATGAATAATTAAGGCATCAAATTGAAAGGAAAATTGTCAAAAGCTTTAATTCAGATTTGATACCGGATGATTTTGTTGTTCTAAGACCGCGTAGAATGCAATTTTAGGCCCTTTGTATTTTGTATTTTTCTTTACTTTTGTACTAGTGCTTACATGGTAATTGATATATCAATTTAACATATATTTATGAAGTTAGATAAATATGCTTTTTATGATACATATATTGTGATATAATTCTTTTTTTTTTATTATTGTATTTACCATATTATAATAAAAATATAATATATAAAGAGAAAAAAAAAAAAAATTATCATTATATTTTATTGACGCCCCCGGTAAACTGAATTTCTGGATCCGCCACTGCCTAAAGTGGTAGGTTAATCGGCTGTGGACCACGCTTAATGAAGTAGAGGTCATTAGTTCGAATCATCACTCTCCCTTCCCTTGTGTGGATACGTAAAAAAAAAAAAAAAAAATAAACTATGATGTTTGGGTTACATGGTGATAAATAGGTACAATCTAGTTGCGATGACAAGCCCGATGGATACAGCCTAACCATGACCCAACCAATATGGTTGGGTAATCCAACCGTTACAATAGTTGAGTAGGAGCCCAACCATGCATACGCGCACATGACCCAACCTTTTTTTTTTTTTTTTTTTTTTTAAGAGGGGCACAATTTTATTTTTCATATCATGTTTAGGTCATTTCTAAATAAACGACGTCAACTTTATCTCATGTCATTTGTAAAAAACGATAATTGCCTATTTTTTAGTAGTGAGCTATACACCAAATTTTTATTTTCCTTTACCTCACATTGTTGATGTAGCACTACTAATTAGTTATTGGATCATTTATTTTTTTTTTAAAAAAAAAACGTAAACTTTACTTGATCTTCTTGAACTTTTATCACTTTTGTAATTATCCTTAAAGTTCAAAAACTCTCAATTTAACATATTGAACTTCTAATCTTTATGCTAGCAAGAAATTGCAAAATTAAGTCGGTCCTTCGGTTGTTGAGGCAAGATGTTTCATCTACAGAGAAATTTCATGATTAAAGGTTCATTGTCAATAAATATTAGTAAGAGGACATTCATGTGAATTAAGTTTGGAAATTGATCAATAGACCTAATCCTAATGACTTGCATACAAATCTAAATGCTA
>NC_081545.1:1432630-1461867 GCF_901000735.1 Corylus avellana | reverse complement strand
TCTCTGATTTGTCTTTCTTATCTGTTTGTTTTTCTTTCTGCTTGTTTTTTTTTTCCTTTTTCTTGCTAGGTGTTTGTTTTGGCACACTTTGTGGATGACGCTCTTGGGGGATTCACTCAAACTTCCCCCTAGTTTTTTGAGTACGTCACTGATCTCCTCCGCGCCGCTTTGCTATCACCAATCCTCTGCAGGGTCTTTTAGCGCGTCCCCCACCTCGTCGAGCTTCCAACTCGTCCTTCGCTTCGGTGTCCAGCAAGCACGCAATCGACATTTCTTCTGGCTGCCGACTTCCACCTAGTGTGCTCCTTTTTTTGTTTTTCCGGTTGTTTTGCTTTTCCCTGTATTTTGGTTATATTGTGTTGTGTTGTCTTACTGCTTTCTTTTTCTTTTCTTTCCTTTTTTTTTTTTTTTCTTTTTTTTTTTTTTTTTTTTCATGTTTGCTATTTTGCTTGTATTTCCTGCTGCTTGTAATAAGGTTTTATCCTCTCTTGATCTACTCACCTTATGATTTGGTCCAGACCCTTGGGGTTGTGGATGTGAACAGTATTTTGGCCTTCGGGTCAAGGAGGATGAGTGTCGGCATGAGGTTCTCCTAATCCTAGAGTCAAAGAATAAGAGTTACCTATGCATTGAATTGTATGCCTTGAGCGGATCTGCTGTTACAACTGAAAATTAATTAGTCATGGGTTAGCGGATGTTTGGCGTCATAGTTTGGACTTCAATATAAGATCTATTTGTTATTTCCCTTTATGATGTGTAATCTTTTACCTTCGACTTTGATCTTTTAGCTTCGGCTTGGATCTTGATTGTAAGGGCTTTTGTGCTCTTGACTTTTCTATGAATGAGATCAGATTGATTTTTCAAAAAATAAAAAATAAAAAATGCTATAACTTTGGAATAAATATTTATAGTGGACGACTTCTTTTTTGCTAACTTGGACCTAGCGGAGGACTTCATTGTTTCACGGTGGAGGACTTCATTGTTTCGGGACTTTCGGCCACCCTCCATTATTATTATTATTATTATTATTTCCTGTTTTGATTTTTTTATAGGAAAAATTGAGACATGCATTTTGGACATTTCATCTCCTAAAAAATAAATAAATAAATAAAAGCGGTGCAACATCCACGGGTAAAATGTATTCCTCCTAATAAATAATCAACATTTCATAGTACTGGAGGACTTCATTTGTAAAAAGTCATTTCCACTTCTCTCGTGATTACCATTTGAAAGATCAAAGACACCAATAATCATCCCTTTTAAATATATTAATATATTGGTGGGGATTAATGCACGCTAAACTTTATTTGAACAAAGCAACTCTACGCCAAGGCGTCGTGATGCTGATGCACGTTACACTTTTGTTCTATAAGTCTCCATAACCAAGTTTTTTTATGCTGGAAATTAAGTCATTTCCAAGTCTTAACCATATTCAGCACTTTCTGTTGGTCATGTAATACCAGATTGTTTACAGTTTATCATGCATTGATTTTTTTTCTTTGTTCCAAATTAATTAAGTGGACATGATCCACCTCTCACTCTGTTTGCGTCTGTTTTTAATACAATTGTTCTTAGAAAAAAAAAAAAAAAAAAAGAAGAAAAATGTTGGGGGGTGGATGGGGGAAGAGATGGATCATACCCAACCATACCTAAGTTCTAACCATGGCGATACATGATCCAACCACCGAACCACGGTTTTGGGCATTGACCCAATTAGCAATTATACCTGGTTATGAGTGGTTGGGTCATGCCCAACTATGATGGCTAGGTTACACTTACACAGTGATAACTAAGTACAATCTAGTCGCAATCCGACTGGAGCTTGCCCGATTTTCCGTACATGCTAAATGCCGGAAAATGTTTTCTAAGAAATTATTTTTTCAGAAAAATGTTTTCTAAAAAATAATTTTCAAGGAAAATATTTTCCGCCAAAAATATTTTTCAATGTCAGGTCCCGGTCAAGCCCCTGCAGGGTCCCGACGGGATCTCGAGCGGGTCCCGGCATGGTCCTGGACATGTCTCGAGCGAGTCTTGGCGGGGTCCTTGTCAAGTCCCGGTGGGTCTCGGGCAGGTCCTGGGCGAGTCCCGATGGGGTCTCGGGCAGGTCCGGTCGGGTCTTGGGTGGGTTCCGATCAAGTCCCGGGCGGGTCTTGACTGGGTCTGTCGATTTAAGAATGAGATGCTGAAACTCGAAAAATGTTTTACGGTTTTCAAAAATAGAAACCATTTTTCAAAAATTAAAGAAGAATTTTCGGTCCAAGGAAAAATATTTTCCATTGACTATTATTTTACGTTTCGCCAAACACTCAAAAATACAGAAATGATGATATATTAAATATCTGAACAAATGAGGATATATTAAATATGATATTATCGTTTAGGGAAAACCGACGATATGTTTAGGTCATTTCTATATAAACGACGTCATTTGTAAAAAAACGACGATAATTGCCTATTTTTCAGTAGTGAGCTATACCCCAAATTTTTATTTTACTTTTATCTCGCATTCCTGATGTAGCATTACCAATCAGTTATTGGATCACTTTTCTTTCTTTTTTTTTTTCTTTTTTCCAAGAAAAAAAAAAAAAGGGGAGACTTTACTTAATCTTCCTAAACTTTAATTACTTTTGCAGTTATCAAGTTTAAAAGCTTTCAATTTAACATATGAAACTTCTAATCTTTGTGCTAGCAAGAAATTGCAAAATGAAGGCGGTCCTTAGGTTGTTGAGGCAAAGATGTTTCATCTGCAGAGAAATTTCGCGATTAAAGGTTCATTATCAATAAATATTAGTAAGAGGACATGCATGCATGTGAATTAAGTTTGAAAACAGATCAATAGACCTGATCCCAATGACTTTGCATACAAATCTAAAAGCTATAACTTCAGGTTATAAATAATTATAGTGGGCGACTTCTTTTTTGCTTAATTACTTGGGCCTAGTGGAGGACTTCGTTGTTTATTTCATAGTGGAGGACTCTTTATGAAAGAGTGCCATCTTTTTTATAACTACAAAACTTATTCCACGTGGATGTATAATCAAAGTTTACATGGGATAAGATCCATTTAATCATAGATATTAGTTGTGACCCCTTCTTGAATATCATAATTATTATCATGACAGAAAATCAGGCAATGAGATAAAAAGTTTGAAATGAGATAAAAATGATCATAAACTTGAGTTTTAAATATTGTTGAAACTATATTATAACTAGAGTACCTTCTTTAATAAGTTAATTGCATTCTGAAACCACAATAAAACTAGAAATTATCAGTGTTTCAGAACAAATAAGGATATATTAAATATGATATCGTCGTTTAGGGAAAACTGACGATAAGTTTGCATCATTACTAAATAAACGAAGTCAACCTTACTATAAAACAACGTGCGCTAATTGCCTAGTAGTGAGCTATACACTAAATTTTTATTTCACTTTTATTTCACATTGTTAAAGTAACACTACCAATAAGCTATTGGATCACTTTTTTTTTTCAAAAAATAAAAAATAAAAAGGGGAGAAAGCTTCTATTACTTTTGCAATTACCCTTAAAATTCAAAGGCTCTCAATTAATTAATATATCGAACTTCTAATCTTTGTTCTAGCAAGAAATTGCAAAAATAAGGTGGTCCTTGATTAGTTTGTTGAGGCAAGATGTTTCATCTGCAGAGAAATTTCGTGATTAAAGGTTCATTATCAATAAATATTAGTAAGAGGGCATGTGAATTAATTAGTTTGAAAACTCAATTGGCCTGATCCTAATGACTTTGCGTACAAATCTAAAAGCCATAACTTTGTAATAAATATCTGTAGTGGACGACTTCTTTTTTGCTAACTTAGACCTAGTGGACGACTTCATCGTTAATTTCATAGTGGAGGAGTTCTTTCGTATAAGTAATTTCCACTTCTCTCATGTCACCATTTTAAAGACTCCAATAATCATCATTTTTTAAATATATTAATCGAGCACGCTAAACTTTATTGAAACAACGCCAAAGGCTCCGTGATGCACGTTGCACTTTTGTCCTATGAGTCTCCATAACCAAGTTTTTTAATGCTGGAAATTAAGTCATTTCAAAGTCTTCCATATTCAGCACTTTCTGTTGGTCATGTAATACAAGATTGTTTATAGCTTTTCATGCATTGATTTTTATTTATTTATTTATTTTTTTCAGCAAAGAAAAGTATGTAGTAACACATTATTTTAATCATTTAATCAATACTTCAACACTTTCTCTTACGTGTGGGTTCAAACTTTATTTTCACAGGTGTGATATAACATGTAGAATATTTAATTAAAATAAAGTATGAATGAAATAGTTAATGTTTGAATTCAGAACTTTTGGTTACGTTTTAAAAGCTTAAGGTGATAGGAAGAGGTAAATTTAATCAATAATTTAATACCCACTCTCACATGTAGGTTCAAACTCATTTTTAATAAATGAGACCTAACACGTAAAATATTGAATTTAAATAGAGTGAATTGACGTAGACAGGTTGAAAAGAACCAAAGCTCTGTTTGTTTCGTCGTAAAATGATTTACGGAAAATAATTTTCGTATTTTCGAGTGTTTGGTGCGACGTAAAATAACAGTCAACGGAAAATATTTTTCAATTTACCGAAAATTCTTCTTTAATTTTCGAAAAATAGTTTCTATTTTTGAAAACCATAAACCATTTTCCGACTTTGAGCATTTCATTCTCAAATCGACGGACCCTGCCAAGACCCACCTAGGACCCCACAGGGACACGCCTGGGACTTGATTGGGACTCGCCAAGTACCCGCTTGGGGCTCCATCGGGACTTGACCTAGATTCGCCCAAGACCCAACTGGACCTACTCGGGACCCTACCGGACCTGCCCGGGACCCCGCCAGGACTTACCTGGGACCCCTCCGGGACCTGCCCTGGACTTGATCGTGAATCGCCCGGGACCTGACCGGGACTTGACTAGGACTCGATCGGACTTGCCCGGGACATCGCTGGGACTCGCCCGAGACATGCTCGGGACCCACCCGGGACCCGACCAGACCTGCCCGGGACATCGCTAGGACTTGCCCAGGATCTTCCCGAGACTTGGTTGGGACTTGCCCGGACTTGCTCGAGACTCGACCGAACCTGCTCGGGACTTGATCGAGACCATGTTGGGACCTACCCAGGACCCTGCCGGGACTTGATTGAGACCCCGACGTCGAAAAATATTTTCAACGGAAAACATTTTCCTTGAAAATGATTTCTTAGAAAACATTTTTCGATATTTGGCATGTACGGAAAATCAGGCGGGATCCCCGACGTCGAAAAATGGTTTCAGCATAAAACATTTTCTGGTATTTGGTGTGCACGTAAAATCATATTAAATACTAAATTACAAAAATGTCCCTGTTAGGTCTTGGGCGGGTCTTGCCAGGGTCTTGGGCTAATCCTGACGAGGTCTCGTTAGGGTCTAGGCAGGGTCTGGGTGAGTCGCGGTGGGGTCCTTGTGGGACTCGATTAAGACACCTCTAAGACTTGGTCGGGACATTTTCGTAATTTAGAGTTTAATATGATTTAATGAAAGAATATATATAAAAAAATTGTGATTTTCCGTACGCACTAAACACCGTAAAATGTTTTACAAGGAATCCATTTTCAGGAAAATATTTTACGTCGAAACAAACGAAGCCTTATAGTTGGCCAATCTTCTCCTTTTATGCAACCCCTATGCCATCATGATCAAAGCTCTATCATGCAAACATGCAAAGTTGAATCAATAAAAAGGCGGGGTTAAACACTTTTAAAAACATGCTTGACCTTTGTAAGAAAATTAGTATAAGTACTTGTCATGACATCTTTAAAACTTGTGATACTTAAGAAAGTAGTAAGAACAACATGAAGGTTAAGAGAATGAACAAGAAATTACCTTGATGGTGACAAAACTCCACCAAGGCTTTCTCCTACTCCTCCTAAATCACTCTTCTTTTCTAGGGTTAGGGTTTCTTGGTGTGAGGAGGGGTTGAGGGTCGAAGGGAGGGCTTTATATAGGGCATTGGGGCGTGCTCTCCTCTGAAAAAGGTGGAGAATGAGTTAAAATTACTTTTTAGAGTTGTCAGTGAACGTTCGGGGAACTATAGGAACGAACGTTCGCGTAGTATTACACAATGGATAAAAGGATTCAAGCATACGTTTGGGTATTACCCAGTGGCTCAAAGATTGGTCAACGAATGCTTGTGGTGGTCCCCAAGAAAACGCTCGCACTTTGGTTAAAGGCGAACGTTCGGTCAAAGAGTAAAGTTCTTGGGTTTTGTTTGAAATAGCTTAAGGGGTTGGGCTACTCATAAGGGGTTTAGGTTTTCGGGTTATAAAACTATGTTCATGAAAATGTTTTGTCGCTTGCTAGTAAATTATTAGTCCTTTAAAACAAGTGTTCTGTTAGGATATTACACCAATGTGTAGGGAAGCAATAGGGAAGCTGCTACAGGTGACTTTTTGTAATTTTTTTAAATTTTCCTTATATATAAGGAAGAGAATGGGTTAGAGGGTGTCTGTTGCTAGTACTCTAAGTATATGAGTGATTTTTAATCATAACCTACATTCAAGATTTAAATTTTGCAACATCAGTATCCAATGTTTTAGGCGCTTTTAATTTTGCTCATTTTTTGTTAAAATAGCCAAAATGTCCCTGAAAAATAAAAAACAAAGAAAGTGAAAATAAGTAATGTTATATGTCATCTTCGTGTCTCCAAAATTGATGTGACTTTTAAAATTATTATGAAATTTGCGATACATTATTTTTGGATTTTGATCAAATTGTAATTTTAAAAGTCACTTCAAAATATGCTGGGAACAAATCAATGGCCGATGATGGAAGAATTATCAGGCATATGCAAAACTATTATTGATGGTAGAGGCAGTGAAGGAGATTGCATTTGAGAATGCACTTGTAGCGGAGATGGAAATGCTAGTAATTAAATTATTGTCTAGTTGAGAAAGTTGTGATAGACCGGGCATCGGTCAGAGACGTGATTCACCGGAATATGTTGCGATCTGAAAATTGATTGGGATGAGGACATTCGAAGGGCTAAACAAAGCATGTATCAAATTTGGATGGAAGAAATTTCTTATTGTATCTATGATATTGTTTTGTTATAGCAACTTGCTCGATTTTTATCCAATGAATAGAGAAAAGGCATTTTTATAGAAAAAAAAAAAAAAAAAAAAAAAAAAATCACATCATTTTTTTAGGGATGTATGGGGGACATTTAACATTGCTCAGTGACAATTCACAAACAAAAGCGAAAATTTTGGCAACCCACAACCAGTCGTGGGTGAATCCAACACGACATTTAAAAAAAAAAAAATTGGTAAAATTAAAACGGGTTCAAACATGAAACACATATTACAAATCGACTTTTAAATTTTGAGATTATGATTACAAAATCACTTATATTTAAAGGTGTAAGTGATTTTTTTTTTTTTCCTCAATATATTAATACTATGAAGGCACGTAGGCAAGAGATGCCCACTAAACATTATTTGAACCACGCGACCTCTATGCCAAGAGATTCATGATGCATGTTACACTTTCCTTCACGAAAGTCATTTCCATATGAGAATAACTTTAGTGTGGTCCTTGCACAAAAGGGGACTTTTATGCCCACCATTCAGACCTCGCCACATCAACTTGAAACAAAATAAATACATACTAGCAAAGCACAGGATTTATATCACATATGAGAAAAAAAAATTAAAAAAAAAAAAAAAAAAAATTAGAACCAGCAGTCAACAAGTGGGGTGGTGGTGGTGGTGGCTGCACCATCCCCGACCGCGCCATCCCTAGGCCCGGGGCGCGGCAGCCATCCTTCTAATTTTTTAAGTTTTTTTTTATTAGTTTTTTAAGTTTCTTTTTTCATACTTGATATAATCTGGTGTAGATTTTTTTTTTTTTTTTTTCAAACTTAAGTTTGGTAAGATTGGCTTAGGTGTCACTTTCTAATTGGTGACACAAAACCAACCCTTTATGCCACGTATACACAAAAGATGCTCTCTTTCCATATTCAGCACTTTTAATCTTCGTGACGCACAATTTTCTCTTCCATAAAGTTTATTATGCATTGATTTTTTTCCTTCTTTTTTTTTTTTTTTAACAAAGAAAGTAGTAACTCATCGTAGACTAACATCTCTCTTTGATTTATTTATATTCGAACTAGCTAAAAGCATTTATAATGGGCTCTTTACATAAAATTTTTCTATAAAAACTTTACAAAACTTTGTTTTTTTTCTTTTTTGAAACAAATACATTCCAATTTCATTGATAATAATCACGAGCATAAAACTCTTACATCGCAGGAGCACAAAGCCCTGAAAATGCAAATTATAGCCAAAGCTATAAGGATACAATATCACCTAAAACTTTCGCTAACCTATGATTAGTTTTAAGTTGAAATAACAGATCTGCATAAGACAGACGCAATCTAATGCATAGGTAACGCAAATTCCTCATCGACCTAAAAGCCAGGATGAAGTTCACGTCCACAACTCGAAGGTTTGGACTAAAATTCACATCCACGACCTAAAAGATCTGGACCAAAGTTCAGTTCACATCCAAGCAGGCAGATCGAGTGGCCAAACCTTAATACAAAACAGAAGCAAGAAAACCTAAATAAAACGTGGGCGAACCAAAGAGGTAGGGCCTTATTACAAGCAAATAACAGGAATGAAATGCATACAGGGATAAAACATGAACAAAGACAATACGAGGAAAATAAAACAAACGGGAACAAGCACACGCAGCGTGGATGCTAATTGTGCACTCACCGAAAACCAACACTGAAAGGGAACGATGGAAGCTCGACGCGGTGGGGACACGGAAAAAGCCCAAAACAGTGGACGGGGGGTGGCGAAACCGATCGCCAGCTAGCCGGAAAACCATCGCAGCAGGGGATGTTGAAGCTCATTGCTGGAGGGGCACGAGGAAAGACCCAGCATCGGACGGTGGGTGGTAGAGTGGGCGGAGGAGATCGGCGGCGAACACAAAACAATACTGGGGGGAGTTTGAAAGAAACCCTCAAAATCAGCACCCACACCGAGTGGCACACAAGCAAGGCTACAAGAACATCACACCAAAAACGCAGCAAAGAAACAAAAAGGAAAGGAGCAGAAAACAACCAGAGAGCCCCGCTAAGGACAAAAGCGGAACAAAGAGGAAGGGGATGCAGAAAAAGGGTAGGGAGGTGGCAACCTGGGCCAGGGACATCAAGTAAACTACTGGCACCCAGTGTAAGGGTAGGCGAGGGGGAGAAGGGAGGCAGCAAACGGCCATCCCTCCTCCCCTCACCATGGGGGAGGGGGCTTACTTGAGGCTGCGGCACTAGAGAGAAAGTGAGAAAACCCTAGAGAGAAATTAAAACCTAGAAATTTAAATTTAACAAAACTACTAAAAAGACTTATTTAACAAACTCCTTGCATTACTTTAAATTTAATTCATCTCAATTCACTCCCTCCAATTCAAGAGCCAACAAGTAAAAGTTATATAATTTTCTATTCTTATTTTTTACTCTCCTCTCTCCTATTGATTTAAAATTAATAAAAAATAGTAGAACAAAGCATGCAATCTGGTGGACAGAAAACCGGCCAACAAGCTACAAAAGTCTGGAAGGCGCCGCCAATGGGTATGCTGAAATGCAATTGGGATGCTGCAATCGACTCAGGTGGGAGGAGGATGGGCGTGGGTATTTGTTGTGCAATTATCCACCTGAATTAATAGACGAAAAATTGTACGTTTTAATCGCACGTGCACAATATGAAAATGATAGTATATAAAGCAAACACGAGATCATTCCCCCGAGGATTGCTGTAATTATGCTTAAAATTAATTCTCTAAGTTAATTTACTGAATGAAACGAAATAAAAGATTTAATTGAAGTAAAAAGAATGAAAAGGTAATAAAAGATGGAATAGAAATAATAAGAATAAAATGGTAGGGTTTTGATATCCACCGCGAACCATACTCGAATAAGATAAACAATATGCCAATGTTCTAACTATATCAAGATTCCCTGTTTTTATTATTTATTCTTTTCCTCTTCTTTTATTTCCCCACACTCTCCCTCTTTTCTTTGCACGACCAGCTCCTTCTAGAGGAAAGAAGAAAAAAAAAGGAGAAGAGAAGCAGCAGAAGAAGAAGAAGAAGAAGAAGAAGAAGAAGAAAAAGAAAAGGAGAAGAGAAGAAGAAAAAAAAAAAAAAAGGAGAAGAGAAGAAGAAGAGAAGATAAGAAGATTTTTTGGGTTTTTGAAGATTTTTTGGGTTTGACGTTTGAGTTTTTGATTTTTCAGGTTGATTTTTTGATTTGGGTTTTTGATTTTTTGAAGATTTTTTAGGTTTGGGTTTTTGAAAATGGAAGAAAAGAAGAGAGAGACAGTGAGAAAATGGAGAAAAGAAGAGAGAGAGAGAGAGAGAGAATGGCGTACGTGCTAGAGAAACGAAATCGGAGAAAAAAATTTAAATTTTTTTTAATAATTTTTAAACTTTAGTAACGTTTCGAAATTGGCATGTTAACAATTTTCTAACGTGTCATAACGCTTGACACGTCAGAAAATTTCTGACGTGCCATTTTCTGACTCATCAAAAATTGTTGACGTGTCAGAAAATGCCGTAAAAAAAAAACTCTTGGCACGTCAGAAAATTTTTTGACGTGTTAAAACGACGATAATTGTCCTTTTTACTTAGTTTTCTTGAACTTCTATCATTTTTGCAATTACTCTAGGTGATCCTAATGATTTTGCATACAAATCTAGAAGCTATAACTTTGTAATAAATAATTATAGTGGACGACTTCTTTTAAGTGGACCGTACTCTTTATGAAAGAGTGCCATCTTTTTAAATGTTATCACCACAAAACTTATTCCATAATGGATGTAAAATCAAAGTGTACATGGGATAAGATCCATTTAATCGTGGATATTAGTTGTGACCCCTTCTTGAATATCATTATTATCATGACAGAAAATCAGGCAATTAGATAATAAAAAGTTGGAAATGAGATAAAAAGACGCCAATTGACGAGGCGTGTTACGCGCGCGCACTTAACTATTAATTATAAAATAATGCTCATAATTATGACTGAAAGTGTTATTTTTTTATTTATTTTTAAAAAAATCAATAATAATTTACCATAAATCTAATAATAATTTAAAAGTCATATAAATTTTGGAGCACAAGAAAAACATACACCAAAAAAAAAAAAAAAAGGTTTTAGGAATATTACTCAAGCTAGCGCAAGACTGATCCTATTCAGCTTAATTTGGAGTACCAGTTCTAGGCCCTTCTAATTTTTATTTATTCATTTGATGACCAAAAGACTCAATTATAGATGCCCGTACATACCATCTGGCCGACACATCATTTCTTTGCACAGTTCTGGACATACTCGCAAAAGCTTTCAACGCCAAGCGAAATCGAAATCCAGCCTATAAATTAAAGCTCTCTCCTTATTATGAGCTTCATTACCATTTACCAAGCATATCCAACAGTGATATAACACAATGGGTTTCTCGCTTTCTCTCTTCATTTTCATGGCCTTGCTTTTCTTACTTTCACGGTTACATCTTATAGTTGGTCAATCTTCTCCTTTTATGCAACCCCTGTGCCATCATGATGAGAGCTCTGCCTTGTTGAAATTCAAGCAAAGCTTTATCATCAATGAATCTGCATCTTATGATCCTTTTGGTCATAGTAGAATGATATATCAGTCTGCTTCTTGTCAAAAGGTTGCGTCGTGGACAGTAGAAGGAGACAAAAGTGATTGCTGCTCATGGGATGGGGTGGAGTGCGATGAAGCCACAGGTCATGTAATTGGGCTGGACCTCAGTAGTAGCTGTCTATATGGTTCTATTAACTCCACTAGTAGCCTTTTTCGTCTTGTTCATCTCCAAAGGCTTAACCTTGCCTTCAATGACTTTAACTACTCTCATATCCCACACCAGGTACGTGATCTTTCAAGACTAACACATCTCAATCTCTCTTGGTCTAACTTTTCTGGTCAAATTCCGTTAGAAATTTCACAATTGTCGCACTTGTCATCCCTCGATTTATCTCAAGACTATGATATCCCCCTTCTTGGATATCCCCATTTGGAACTCAAAAAGCCCAGCCTAAGAAGCCTAGTTGGAAATTTGACCCGCCTACAAAAGCTTGATTTGAGTGGGGTGGACATTAGCTCTACGGTACCTAATATTTTGGCAAACTTGTCTTTGTTAACATTCCTCTCTCTTGGTGGATGTGGTTTGCACGGGGAATTTCCAATCGGCATCTTTAAGCTATCAAATTTGCGAGTTCTTTCTGTAATTGGCAATGAAGGCCTCATCGGTTATTTGCCTGACTTTACATGGAGTGGTCCGCTTGAAGCATTGAATCTGGCAGGCACAAGTTTCACTGGTGAGCTACCCGCTTCCATGGGAAACCTTGGCTCACTCACAGAGTTGCTATTGTTTGACAACAATTTTTCGGGGTCCATTCCATCTTCACTAGGTAACCTTACTAAACTCGTTGAACTTAGCCTTTCAAGAAACTCTTTCGTGGGTAACCTCCCGTCTTCATTTGGCAACCTCTCTAAACTCAATCATCTTGAGCTTTCAAATAACGCTTTCGTGGGTAACATCCCGCCTTCACTTGAAAACCTTGTTCAACTCAATTTCTTAGACATTTCCGGCAATAAATTGACAGGTCCAATTCCTACTAAGCTTGTAAACTTGCCACAATTGATTGACATTTATCTAGACGAGAACCTTTTGAGTGGTGAATTGCATTTTGGGCTTATGAATGAAACACAATTGGAAGCCATTAATTTGAGCAACAATCAGTTAACTGGCCCAGTTACTTTTGGGCCTATGAACCTCACACAATTACTTTTCTTGGACCTTTCCACCAACAAACTTCATGGTCAAATTTCAAACTCAGTCTTCAACTTCAAGAATCTTCAAGTTCTTTATCTTTCTGAAAACTACCTTAACGGCATTGTGGAGTTTGCCGAGTTTGTTAAGCTCAAACATTTAATTGCATTGGATATTTCTGGTAATCAATTATCTTTACTTACTAAAGAAACCAGTGCCAATGCAACTCTTCAAAAGTTTCAAGTTTTAGGATTTTCTTCGTGCAACTTGAGCAAATTTCCAAATTTTCTTAGAGACCAAGATGAATTGGTGTTTTTAAACCTCTCCAACAACAAGATTCATGGCCAAGTCCCAGAATGGATGTGGAACAAAAGCACCGCGAGTCTACAAGTTCTTGATCTTGAGTCAAACTCGCTCCAAGGATCACTTCCTATTCCACCAGTCGCCACTTTGCATTTCGATATTTCAAATAATTCATTGACTGGAAATGTTCCGAAATTGTTTTGCACTTTGATTTTTCTTCAAGTCCTTGATTTGGCAAATAACAACTTAAGTGGTTCACTTCCGCACTGCTTAGACAACTTTGGTGCTTCACTATCAGTACTTGATTTGCGAAGAAACAAATTTCAAGGAAGCATTCCAGAGACTTGGTTAGGAGGAGGCCAATTGAGGATAATAAATTTCAGTCAAAACAAATTCCAAGGGCATTTACCGAGATTGCTGGCCAAGTGTACATGGCTCAGGGTCCTTGATCTTAATGATAACCAATTCATTGGTAGATTTCCATTTTGGTTGGGACATCTTCCAAATTTAGAGGTCCTTATTTTACGGTCAAACAAATTCAATGGTTCAATGGGGACACCTCAAACCTATTTTAAGTTTCCCAACTTGCGAATCCTTGACATCTCCCACAATGATTTTATGGGAAAGCTACCATTGAGACTTCTTGAAAATTGGAAGGCCAAAAGTTTTGAGAATGTGCATCTGTCAACATATATTCAAGAATACTCAAACTTTCAAAAGCAAAAAGGTTTTGGGTATTCCTATTGGCTCCAGGCTTATAGTTACTCTATGATGATGACAAACAAAGGCAATAATTTGTTCTACGAGAAGGTCCAAGAATTGCTCATAGCCATTGATTTCTCAAGCAATAAATTTGTTGGAGAGATACCTGAATCTATTGGAAATTTAAAGGGAGCTCAATTGCTCAATCTTTCTAATAATGCTCTTATTGGTCACATCCCATCCTCTTTAGGAAATCTTACAGAGTTGGAAGCATTGGATCTTTCTCATAATAAATTATCAGGGGAGATTCCACAACAATTAACACAACTTACTTTCTTAGGATTCCTCAATGTTTCCCGTAACAATCTCATGGGACCTATACCACAAGGGAGGCAATTCGATACATTTGAAAACAAATCATTTCAGGGGAATCCAGGATTGTGTGGAAGACCATTGACAAGGAAATGTGGGAATTCTAATGAGCCACCTTCTCACCCTTCAATCTTTCAAGAAAGTCAAGACATTGGATCACCATTTGAATTTGGTTGGAAAATAGTTGTGATTGGATATGTATTTGGATTTGTTGTTGGAGTAATAATTGGGCCAATAGTGATCGCAAGGAAACATGATTGGTTAATGAAGACCCTACGAATAAGGCCAGTGAGTTGGAGGAGACGCAGAAATTAAATAAAATAGTTTGTGCAAGATACCTTTCCAAATCAATTTATGTATTATTAGACCGGTGTTTTCTACTTTTAATCTTATTTCTCTGTGTGTAATGTGTTTCTTTCCTTTTTCATTATTGTTTTGGTGTAGTACTTTGGATTAGTGTGGCATTAAGATGTTCGTATGTAAAATGCTTTGGTGGGATCTTTTATATATAGATTGCATTACTTATCCAAAGGTTTCCACCCTCTTGCATTTGATATAGAAATTCTAATGGCATCTCAAATTACAGGTTCTGAATACATTATTTGTTGTTTCTTTACATTCTTTAGATGGTTTCTTGTTTCAATGCTTTATCTTTTAGTTCATGAGCAAAATTTTACACATCCATCGTGCTATTTACCTTGCATTTGAAATCCTGGGAAAAAAAAATTGTACTGGGTAAAAAGGTGCCCATGTCAGAAGTAATCCCTAGAATATTTGGTTTATTTGCGTTTACAATCACTTGGTATATCCAATCAGGAACCTTCCTTCCAAAAGAAATACAGAAAACAAGAAATGCCCACCAAAACCATCCCAATCCAAGAACAACAAAACCATACAGAAAAAAAATACAACCATTTCTACCCACATGCATGGCTTGTTTGTTTTGTTCAGGTCTTCCTAATTTGTATCACTCTATGTTCAAGCAAACACATTTTCGATGTGTCTTCAGACTTTGTTCAAACAAAAGTTCATTCTATTTCAGCTTTGACTATCCCCCAAAAAAATAAAACATGGGGGAAAAAGAAGGACTAAATTGTGTTAAATTTGATTGATGCTAGCTGCAAAAGGAATATAGCTAACCATTTTTTATATGAAGAAAAAAATTATGTGTTTCTTTTGACATTGGATAAGAATTACCACTTGGACGTACGCACGTTGATCCTAATTTTCAATATAGTTTTATATTCAGGTACCACCTCAAACGAACTCTGCATTGCCATTGATGTTCAGTCATTCTAATTAATAGATTCAATTAAAAGAAGTGGAAGCAGGGAAAAAAAAATGCTTTGATACTACAACTTCTTAAAAACCCAGGTGACACGACAGTTCACAAAAATCTCACGCGGCGCAACATGGGTGAACAAATGTTAAACAACAAGAGTTTTGTTAGTAATATTTTTTAATTTGTTGAGAAAAGAAACCAGAGCTGTAATTTCAAACATTCCTGTTTTTTCAAATTATGAGTGACTTGTTTGTGTGATGTATTTTTGTATTGTGTAATTTAATTCCTAAACAACCTGTACTCTGTTTTCGCTCATCAGTTTATTCTTTGAAAGTTGTGGTTTGTGAAAATTCTAAAACGACTCCAATTATCACCTACTCACACGTCTAGGAGTTTTACCGAAAATATCCAGAAAACAGATCTAACTTAGCAGTTAAAAAATCAACCAAATACTGATATGAAATATGCAATCAAGAACACAGAAATTTGGTTACGAAGAGGAAAGCATTTAGAGAACTCTCTAAATGTAAAACCTCTCCGGGGCAGCCAAACCCAGGAAATCAATTCACTATATAGAAGAATAAGGAATACAAGAAGAATAACAAAACCTTTGACTCTTCCTTGCACACGACAAGTGACCCACTTGACTTCTACCTCAGTAGCCCTTTCCAGAACATCTGGCACGATTCTTCTAAAAGATTTCCTTTCACCGGAACTCCGATTGGCTTCACGTATTTTCTCTTCAACAATAATCTAGAACGAATTCTCTCTCTCTAAGCACCCAGATATTTGCTCAATAAAATACATACTTGTAAATGTAGCAAAATCGTGTTTTAAATAGAAAATAACCCTAATAAGTCAGCCAGGTCCGGACCCTGCAGATCTGAGGTCCGGACAGGCCTCATAAAATGCACTTTCGGGAACTGGGGTCCGGACCCGGGGAATTGAGGTCCGGACCCTGCTTGAAAAATCAAGTTTCTGGAAATGGGGTCCGGACCCGGCTTCTGGAGGTCCGGACCCGGACTGTCCAGTCTTCATCAACAACTCCGATCGATGGGCGTTTGTGGTCCGATTGAGCTGAAATTTTGCAGGGACGTTCATAACACATGAATCTACATTATGAACGGTGGAGATTGGATTCTGAGTATTCTATATCAGTGTTTGAGCCGTGAACAGTAGCATCTGCATTTTGAAACTGAATTAAGCCAACACAAGAACTAACAAACTCCCCCTTTGGCAATTCAGTGACAAAACCAAAATGTCGAGCCAATCCCATCATCTCCCCATATTTACTCCCCATTTTTGTCACAGAATGACGAAAGGTCTTCATGTT
The DNA here is from genome assembly GCF_901000735.1 of Corylus avellana. Lineage (NCBI taxonomy): Eukaryota > Viridiplantae > Streptophyta > Magnoliopsida > Fagales > Betulaceae > Corylus > Corylus avellana. Next base: position 1,445,013 of record NC_081545.1, on the reverse strand, counting down.
TCCTGAAACACTTCACAAAATACATCAAGGCATATGTGGAACAAGAAGACATAAATAAAACTCAGAAAAAAAATGATGCGTGATTATAAAGAAACATCAGCAAAACGCCCCCTTAATGTATGACTCAATTAACAACAGGACACTGGAAATGCAAAGCATGTTTCTCCCCCTTTAAAAGTTAAATAAACACACATGATAACACATCAATGACTCATGTATTGCACAATGAATATCCAAAAGCTTTCCTTTTTTTTTTTTTTTGTTAAAACAAAACACCAAAAAAAAACTTGTATAGATAAGCAATAGATCATGCATGCTTGTATGAATATCTGAACAATTCGGAGTGATCAACAAGCTACACTTACACCGTAAATGTACCATATGCATGACACAACCTTGGTCTGTGAATGCAGTCAAGTAGGCAATAATCAGAAATCTCATGTGATGGTGTAGTGTGTGAGTACTCCCATTAACTAAGATTTCATCAATGAAAGGTAAATCTAGGCAGACATTTTGTAAAGGAAGACCAGCAGTCTGATTCAAATCACAGTAAAACCTTATAATGTTAGGACCTAGATTCCCTCATCCGATACACTCCCCCTGAGACTGATCATTTTCTTTTACCATGTCCTTTAGTAATCATCTATTTCCGCAATGATTTGATCACTGATTCTTTCTTTAGGGACAGACAGAAGCAAAATGAAATCATCTGAGCTTATTTTATGCCCTTTTTTTTTTATTCTTTTTTTTTTTTTTTGGAAAATGGTGGAATTTTTTGGAGCTAGGTTCAACTAACGAGTTGGTCAAGTGGCAAGATTCTACACTGCCTATCTTCCAAACAAAATGTTTTCTCCAACTTTCCAAACATATAACAAAAATCTAAACCTAATGGGGGCAAAAAGTGCACAATTTCGAACATGAGAAAAACTGACTCTTACTCCTTTAACAGTTTTCAGAAAAACAAGGTTTATCAGAAACATATGGAGCAATAGATGTAAATTGCAGAAATATTGAACCCACTCATATGTAAAATATTCATTTGAGCACAAGACATGAGAAACTGAGTATCTAACAATTAAAACAATCTAAAAGAATAAAAAATAATCAAAGAAAATAAAAACAAAGCAAACAAAAATTAAGAAAAAAAATGCCCTAGAACAGCTATAGACAAATATCAATATGCTCAATTTCTAGGCATGGTCTATGTACCCACCTAATCTAGGTGAGTCCATTACCACTCCCCCTCAATGGGTGAATGGTATTAATCTTCTTGATCCAAACTTTCTTCACATCAAGGACAACTGTGTGACTCTTATCCAAGACATCTAACCATGTTACTACGTCTCTCATCATGTTGAATAATTTCTCATAACTATTTCTAGAATGGAAATATTCTCTTTTAGGCTCATGACTGTTAAGCTGAAAACACTTAGGACGAATATGTCCAATCTTACCACAATTATGACACGTAGCAATAAACCTTTGAGAAGGTTGGTTCCTTAACATGTGCATACTTCTCAACTTAGATCTAGACATATAGGAATCAGTTAAAGTTCCCTTACCTTTTCCACCTTTGGAAATTTGAGGAGAAATTACCTTCTTTTCAGCCAAGCTATCTTCTTTGTTCACTGGTTTCACAAAAATCATCTTTGAAGAAGAAGCAACATTAGTAGATAAAATAGCAGATTTATCAAAACCCAATCCAGTTCTATCAAGCGAATGTTTCTGATTATGTAGCATTTGATTTAGCTTTTCACTAGAGAATTTTGTTAAATGATTCTTTGATTCATTCAGTTCATTCTCTAAGGATTTCACTTTGGCAATTAGCATTTGATTTTCAGACATCAAAGTATTATGAGTAGCAAGAGAATCAGTTAAGGTGACAGAAAGTTGATCATTTTCAAGATTAACCTCATTGAGTTTTTTCAATTGCTGCTTATTCAGCTTTTTCAGTTTAGTGTATTCCACAAAGAGATTATTATAAGCATTTTGCAAATCATCTTCTTCTTCCGAATCATTATCGGACACACCTTGTTTGTCTTGAGAATTACACTCACTATTCTCATGCTCACTCTCATAACTAACTCCAAATGCTAAGTAATTAACTTTCTGTTCAGCATCGTCCTTGTCTGACTCATCACTTTGAGTCACATTAAATGCCTTGCCATTTGACTTTCTCAAGTTAGCACAGTCAACACGAATGTGCCCATGTCCTCCACATTCGTGACACTTGATACCTTTAGGTGACTTTCCTTTCTCAACATTCTCATTTCTAGATTTCTTAGAAAATTGTGAATTGCTATTTCTAAAATTTCCTTTCTTGGCTCTAAAGAATTTCCTAAACTTCTTAGCAAACATAGCAATTTCTTCCTCATTTCCAGAATCCTCATCAGATGAACCACAAGAGTCAACCTTAACATTTTTTGCCTTAAGAGCAATATTTTTGGTGTTCTTGTGTTTAGGAAGAATTAGCTCAAAGGTTTGAAGGGAACCTACAAGTTCTTCTACTCTCATAGTATCTAAGTCCTTACTCTGTTGTATAGCAGCAATTTGGGGAATAAACCTCTCAGGCAAAGATCTTAAGATTTTTTCACCACTTTAGCATCATCCATTTTCTTTCCCAAATTAATGGTAGAGTTTCTAATGGCACTAAGCTTTGAATAGAATTCATCAAAAGTTTCATCTTCTTGCATTCTAATCTCCTCAAACTGAGAAACCAACATTTGAATTTTTGAAGTTCTAACAACCTTAGTTTCTTCATGTGTGATTTCTAAAGTTTCCCAGGCTTCCTTAGCTATTTCACATCTAGAAATTCTAGAAAATTCCTCATTTGAAACAGAGATGTAAATAGCATTTATAGCTTTGTCATTCGCAGTAGCATTATTCTTTTCCTCTGTTGTCCATTCAGCTATTGCTTTTTTTGGACGTGTCCATCCAAATTCGACAATATGCCAAACATTAATGGATTTAAAATATGCTCTCATACGAATTTTCCAAAGCGTATAATTTGTTCCGTCAAAGACGGGAAGAGAATTAGGAGCAACAGTATGAGACATTTGATATGGAGTCTCGGATCACACTCAGGAAATAAATCCTTCACAGAGTGAACCCGCTCTGATACCAATTGAAAATTCTAAAACGACTCCAATTATCACCTACTCACACGTCTAGGAATTTTGCAGGGACGTTCATAACACATGAATCTACATTATGAACGGTGGAGATTGGATTCTGAGTATTCTATATCAGTGTTTGAGCCGTGAACAGTAGCATCTGCATTTTGGAACTGAATTAAGCCAACACAAGAACTAACAGTTTGTTGTGTGTTTTTTTGTAAAGAAATGCAGTGGACAACTGCAGCTGTCTTACTGTATCTGAATGTTTCTCAAGTCATATTCTGTTAAGGATATAAATTGTTGTGACAAATGCAAATTCCAAGATCATCTAAGAAGTAGAAAAGTGCAGAATAGAAAAATAACACAACCACACTAGACACAAAGATTTAAGTGGTTCGGCTTAACAAGCCTACATCCACTGGCGGAGACGATCCAGGAGAAATTCACTAACAAAAGAGTGGAGTACAAAGAGTAGTACAAACAAAACCACTCAAACCCAAAAGCCCCAATACACCCCAATCTCACTCAAAAGAGAATTAGATACAAAAGAGAAAAATATTCTCTAAAATTCTCTAAGCTTTAAGCACTCCAAAAGTGAGATCAAAATGAAGGAAAAAAAATGGTTTATCCCTTCTTCTCTTTGCAACACAAGTCCCTCTCTCTCGGCAACTCTTTCTTTTCTTCTTTCTCTCTTTTTCTTGCTTAAGTTGCTGCTGCCCTCCTCTCCTTCTTGATGACCGAATGGCTTCAAATAAAACAAAGCCAGCCTTTTCTCAAAGCTTCTAGAAGAAGCTCAATAGATGGAGAGAAAGAGAGACATGTGGGAGAGAAAAAAAACAAGACAAAGAGTATGGGATGCCATACTGCTGTGGGGCCCACGGTATGACTTGTGAAAACAAGTCACAAAATCTGACAAATCTCCACCTTGACTTGAATTTCATCAAGTCTTCAACACAAATATCCTCAAGACGTCTCCTCCAACACCCCTAAGGGTAATTACAAACTAAAAACACCAATCAAGCCCAAGCAATGCTTGAACTTGAGGATCGGAAGTGGCTTCGTCAACATGTCCGCTGGATTTTTCGCCGTAGCAATTTTCTTCACTATGATATCACCTTGTGTCACGACCTCCCGAAGAAAATGATATCTGACATCAATGTGTTTGGTCATCTCATGATGCATTTGATTTTTGGTCAAATGTATTGCGCTCTGGCTATCACAAAATACAACAGTCTCATCTTGTTGCAAACCCAGATCACTAACCAAACCTCTGAGCCAAATAGCTTCTTTCACTGCCTCTGCTGTTGCCATATACTCTGCCTCCGTAGTGGACAAAGCAACTGTCGACTGTAAAGTCGCTTTCCAACTAATGGCACACCCCGAGAGAGTGAAAACAAAACCTGTCAGAGATCTTCTTTTATCCAAATCACCAGCATAATCTGAATCAACATAACCAGTAACACTGGAACTGATACCACTGCCTCTATCATAGACTAAACCAACATCTGTAGTGCCCCGTAAATAACGGAGTATCCATTTCACTACTTGCCAGTGAACCTTGCCCGGATTCGCCATGTAGCGACTAACAACACTGACTCTGTGAAATATCTGGACGAGTGCACACCATAGCATACATGATGCTTCCAACTGCACTGGAGTAAGGAACATGTGACATGAACTGCTCCTCCTCCTCACTCTGTGGTGCTGACGCTGCTGAGAGTCTAAAATGAGCTGCAAGTGGAGTACTCACTGATTTAGAATTATGCATACCAAAGCGTTCAAGTACTTTCTCAATGTACGTTTTCTGTGACAAGTACAACTTTCCCGCTTTTCTATCCCTGTGAATCTCCATACCAAGGATTTTCTTCGCAGCACCCAAATCCTTCATTTCAAACTCATCACTCAACATAGATTTCAATCTCTTAATCTCCAACATGCTTTTAGCAGCAATAAGCATGTCATCCACATAGAGTAACAAATAAGCAAAAGAACCATCAGACAATTGCCTGTAATACACACAGCTGTCATAGCTACTTCTTGTGTAACCATGTCCGATCATAAAGGTGTCAAAGCGCTTGTACCACTGTCTTGGAGATTGTTTTAAACCATACAACGACCTCCTCAACTGACAAACATGATCTTCTTTACCTTCAGCAATGACTCCTTCTGGCTGATGCATGTAAATGGTTTCCTCAAGCTCACCATGCAGAAATGCAGTTTTCACATCAAGTTGCTCAAGTTCCAAATCATTTAAAGCAACCATGGCAAGCAAAACACGAATAGAACTATGTCTCACAACAGGAGAGAAAACTTCATTGAAGTCCATACCTTCTCTTTGACTATAGCCCTTTGCTACCAAACGTGCCTTGAACCTTGCATCTTCAACACCTGGGATTCCTTCCTTTTTCTTGAAGATCCATTTGCAACCAACAGTTTTAGCCCCTTTAGGCAATTTCACCAATTCCTATGTTTGGTTCTTATGAAGAGACTCAATCTCCTCATTCATGGCAACAACCCATTGAGCAGACTCACTACTTGTGACAGCTTCTGAGTAAGTGGAAGGCTCTTGGACTATAGTGTCCTCTGCCACAGTAAGTGCATATGCTACCAAATCTGCATAGCCATATCTCTGAGGTGGCCTAATCTGCCTCCTCTGTCTACCAGCCGCAATACTGGTCTCTTGCTCTTCTTGTGGATCATCATCATCAGAACTGGAATCATAAACATCTGTAACAGGCTGATCTTGAGTGTTATCTCGCACCATCTGTGAAGCCTCCACCTGAAGCTCCACCTCCTTGCTAGAACCCTGCTCCTTTCCTGCAGAGATAATAGACTCCTTTCTCGGGTGAAGCATGGCAGATTCATCAAATACAACATCTCTACTGACTATAAACTTAGGTGATTTAGGATCAGAACACCACAATCTATATCCCTTCACCCCATCCGCATAGCCTAGAAATATACATTTCTTTGACCTAGGCTCAAGCTTACCATCATTCACATGACAATAAGCAGGACAACCAAAAGTTTTTAGAAATGAATAATCAGCAGGAGTACCAGACCATACCTCATAAGGAGTTTTACAATCAATGGCTGTTGATGGAGAACGGTTGACCAAATAACAAGCAGTATTGACTGCCTCAGCCCAAAAATCTTTAGACAACCCGGCATTTGAAAGTAAGCAACGCGCTCTCTCCAAGAGAGTCCTGTTCATCCGCTCAGCAACCCCATTTTGCTGTGGAGTATGACTAACTGTGCGATGTCTAGCGATGCCTTCATCCTTGCAGAATTTATTAAATTCACCACCACAAAATTCCATGCCGTTGTCCGTTCTGAGTCGCTTGATTTTCTTCCCAGTCTGATTCTCAATTAATGTCTTCCATTGCTTGAAAGTGGCAAACACATCACTTTTCTTCTTCAAAAAATACACCTAGACTTTTCTCGAATAATCATCAATAAATGTAACAAAGTATCGAGCACCACCCTTTGATGGAACCTGAGAGGGACCCCATAGATCTGAATGGATATAATCCAATGTACCATTTGTTCTGTGGATGCCTGTACTGAACTTGACTCTGCACTGCTTCCCGAACACACAATGCTCACAAAAGTCAAGAGATCCTGTTTTCTGGTCACAAAGCAAACCTCGCTTGCTCAGGATTGTCATACCCCTCTCACTCATATGACCCAACCGCATATGCCATAATCGGGTAGTGTCTGAATCTGGATCATCTGAAGAAAACACAGCAGCTGAACCTGTTACCGTACTACCTTGAAGAAAGTAGAGGCCATCAACCTTGCTACCTTTCATTATAACCAATGAGCCTTTGCTAACCTGAATGACTCCACCTCCACCGAAATACTTGTATCTAAGGGAGTCCAAAGTGCCCAATGAAATAAGATTTTTCTTCAAATCTGGTATATGTCGAACATTCATCAAAGTCCTCACAATCCCATCATGCATCCTAATTCTGATTGTACCAATACCAACAATCTTGCAGGCGACATTATTTCCCATCAAGACTGAACCACCATTGACTGAATCATAGGTAGTAAACCAATCCCTTTTAGGGGACATATGAAATGTACAAGCAGTATCAAGGACCCACTTGTCGTTAGAACGATCATTAGAAATGGTAACTGCAAGGACAAGGTTTGAACCTTTAGAATTTCCTTCGACAACACCAGCCACAGAAGAGGAACTTTGCCTGTCACCTTCCTCTTTATTTTTCAACTTCGGACACTCGGATTTATAATGCCCATACTTTTTACAATAGTAACACTTTACTTTCTTCTTTGACCTGGACTGTGATCGGCCTCTTGATTTACTTTTACCCGAATCCCTCTCACTAGATCGACCTTTAAAATTAGAAGAATTTTCTGAACGACCCTTAACAAATAAACCCTCTGCCTGATTATCACTACCTTTACTATTCAATCTTATCCTCAACTCCATAGAATTTAAAGCAGATTTAACATCAGCTAAGGAGATAGTATCTCTACCGTATAACATTGAATTAACAAAATTATCAAAGGCATCCGGTAGTGAACATAACAAAATCAAGGCTTGATCCTCATCATCTACTTTAATATCAATATTTTTCAGATCCAAAATAATTCTATTAAAGTCATCAAGATGATCACAAAGAGGCATACCTTCTTTCATCTTGAGGGTATATAACCGTTGCTTCAAATACAATCGGTTTGTGAGGGATTTCTTCATGTACAAGCTCTCCAGCTTCTTCCAAAGTCCAGTGGCCGTTTCTTCATCGGCAACTTCTCTTAAAACTCCATCTGAAAGAGACAACAAAATTGCACTGTGGGCTTTTTCTTCAAGTTCCTTCGTTTCCTCTGTTGATGATGTTGATGACACCTCGCCATCCAAAATCTTCGCCAAGCCTTGTTGTCGTAACAAAGCTCGCATCTTGATGCGCCAAAGGCTGAAACTATTCTGACCATCAAACTTCTCTACTTCAAATTTTGCAGTAGCCATCCCGCAAAATAAATACCCGAGCTCTGATACCAGTTTGTTGTGACAAATGCAAATTCCAAGATCACCAAAGAAGTAGAAAAGTGCAGAATAGAAAAATAACACAACCACACAAGACACCAAGATTTAAATGGTTCGGCTTAACAAGCCTACATCCACTGGCGGAGACGATCCAGGAGAAATTCACTAACAAAAGAGTGGAGTACAAAGAGTAGTACAAACAAAACCCCTCAAACCGAAAAGCCCCAATACACCACAATCTCACTCAAAAGAGAATTAGATACAAAAGAGAAAAATATTCTCTAAAATTCTCTAAGCATTTCAGCACTCCAAAAGTGAGATCAAAATGAAGAAAAATGGTGTATCTCTTTTTCTCTACAGCACACAAGTCTTTCTCTCTCTCTCGGCAGTTTTTTTCTTTTCTTCTTTCTCTCTTTTTCTTGCTAAAGTTGCTGCTTCTCTTCTTGACCGAATGGCTTCAAAATAAAACAACAAACAAAGCCTTTTCACAAAGCTTCTAGAAGAAGCTCAATCAATGGAGAGCAAAGAGAGACGTGCGGGAGAGAAAAAAAACAAGTCAACAAGTATGGGATGCCATACTATTGTGGGGCCCACGGTAAGGTTTATGAAAATTCAAGTCACATAATCTGACATAAATTCATTAGAATAAATGTTGATTTCGTATTCCCTAAATCAAAGAATTTAGATAATATTAAGGAATAGGAAATCAACATTTATTCTAAAGGATTTATATCCTTAACATATTCAAACACTCTCCCCAATTTTAGTTATTTAATTCTCAAGAAAACTTGTTAACCCGGGGCAGGAATTGTCCAATATATTCCATTCTCCAATCTTTTTACGAAAACCAATATTACTGGAAATCTTACTAGGATTAATTAAGCAGGTGAATTTTAGAATTTTGTGAGTAACAAATAATTAAATGAAATCCAAAATATTAAGGGAAAAAAACATGCATACATGCATAATTGCATTAGACAGGTGGTGGGGCTATGTTCATGGCAGTCTTTTGGAACACTTGAAAACCTCTGTTGCTTGTATTGAGTAATGACACGATATTCCAACTTGTTAAGTCTGGTTATAAATTCATGCAGTGATGAAAAAATATTAAATAGAGGGGTTGACTACAATTAAGCCGATTTAAATGATTTGATTGTGGAAAACAAAAGTAATTACATCATATGTATTATCATTCCGGGCGGCAGGGCTAAAGCAAAAAAGAATTAAGGATCTAATTGATTTTTAATCCAGGTGTTAAGATATATAAAAGATAATTCCTAAACTATAAGAAGGAAATTAAAAAATTACGACTAATCTGATAGTTCAATTTTAATATATATATATATATATATATATATATATATATATATATATTCTAATTGAACTCATAATTTAGAATTCAAAAAGCAATGTAGAGAGAAAAAAAAAAAAAAAAAAAAAAAGAAAGGAACGTGTGCAACACATCGGCATAAGTTGGTGCATTTAATGGAGGTTTATGAGTTGGTTTGAAAACTTGGCCTTAAGAACCGACAATTAAGTTAATGGAAATTTGTCTATAAGGGATAGCTCAATCGATTTATGCAGTCATGTAAAAAGAAGTTAATGGAATTTTTTTTTTTCTTTTTTTTTTTTTCAAGCTATATATCTAGTGTTTCGGTGTATTTGAGTAGACTTTAGAAAGAAACTAGCAAATTTGTAAAATGCTTGCAATGATTTATTTAGCAAGGAAGCTTTCTTTTAGTCAAAACCTAATGTAAAAGCAAATGTAAATAGCTTTCTTTTTCAATCCTCATGGAAAATTGGGAGGAATGCCTTGGGGTTGGTGTGGCCGCAACAATTGACAAGCTAATGTAAATAGCATTACTACGAATTGACAAGCTAATGTAAAAATGACTCATCTCTCATCCCCAAACCGTTCATTTGGATTGGAGGAACCATATACGAAGGTCATGCATGCATAAATCTCAAAGTATCAGACAGTGAGAACAAACGGTAACATCTTATAATGAGACTGCTTATAATTAAAATTGTGATCTAAGATCCTGGATGCACGCAAATGACTTGACTTGAAGTGAGACTTTGTGTCCATTGTGAATGCCAAGCTTTCATATTAATTAATCAGCCTATAAATAAATTATTGCTCTCTCCTAACTTCACTATCAACCATATCTATCTAAGAGTTTATTATGGGTTTATTTGGAAACCTCGTTCAACTCTCTTCGGTTGACATTTCACACAATCAATTGATAGGTCCAATCCCTTTTGGGCTTGTAAGCTTGCCAAAACTGAGCTTCCTTTATCTGAGCAACAATCGGTTAATTGGTCCAGTTACTTTTGGGCCTATCAACCTCACACAATTAAGTGTCTTGGATCTTGAATTTTCTTGATCTTTCTGAGAACCTTTTTTTTTTTTTTTTTTTCTTTTTTTTGAATTGGATCTTTTTGAGAACTACCTTAACGGCATTGTTGAGTTTGATTAGTTTGTGAAGCTCAATTATTTAACTACATTGCATATTTCTGGTAATCAATTGCCATTGCTTAATTACTAAGGAAACCAGGGCCAATGCAACTCTTCAAAGGTTTGATGGTTTAGGATTTTTTTCGTGCAACTTGAGCGAGTTTCCGAATTTCCTGAGAAACGAACCTGACTTGGAGTATTTAAACTTGTCTAACAACAAGATTAATGGCCTAGCCCCATAATGGATGTGGAACACCGAACACAAGCACTACAAATCTAGAAGATCTTGATCTTTCTAACAACTTTCTCACAGCCTTTGGTCGATCACATGCAATTTTTCTTGCATGGCCTTCATTGGAATTTCTTGATATCAGCTCCAATTTGCTTCAAGGATCACTTCCTATTCCATCGGTCTACACTTTCTATTTTTCTATTTCAAATAATTCATAGATTGGAACAATGTTCCGGATCTATTTTGCAATCTGAATTCTCTTGAAGTCCTTGATTTGGTGAATAACAACTTAAGTGGTTCATTTCCACGATGCATGCACGGACAACAAAATTGAGAATATGCATCCGTTAACATATATTCATGAAAATCTAGACTCCCAAATATCAAAAGGTGATACGTATTTCGATTGGCCTCGGGCTTATACTTACTCTATGATGATGACAAACAAAGGCAAGAATATCTTCTACGAAAAGGTCCAAGAATTCTTCATAGCCATTGATTTCTCAAGTGACAAATTTGTTGGTGAGATTCTGGAATCTGTTGAAAATTTAAAGGGAGCTCATTTGCTCAATCTTTTTAATAATGCTCTTATTGGTCATATCCCATCATCTTTAGGAAACCTTATAGAGCTTGAAGCATTGGACCTTTCTCGGAACAAATTGCCAGGAGAGATTCCACAACAGCTAATTAACACAACTCACATTCTTAGAAGTCTTCAATGTTTCTCATAATAATCTCATGGGACAGATACCACAAGGTAAACAATTTAATACATTTGAAAATAGTTCATTTGAGGGGAATTTGGAATTGTGTGGAATACCATTGACAAAGAAATGTGAGAATTCTGATAAGCCGCCTTCTCAACCTTCAATCTTCGAAGAAAGTCAAAACTTTGGATCACCATTTGAGTTTGGTAGGAAAATAGTGTGATTGGATATGGATTTGGATTTGTTGTTGGAGTAATAATTAGGCAGATTGTGATTGCAAGGAAACATGATTGGTTGATGAAGGGAAAATGATTCTTTTCATTTCAAATCCCCTCCATTTCCCTACGTTAGTGCATTTAGAATGGTAGTATTGTCCAAAAATTTTGCCATTCTAAATGCACTAACTGGAGAAAATGGAGAAGATTTGAAATGGAGAGGATCTTTTATATTTATCTTCTTTCTATCACTTTTTTATTTTATTTTATTTTTAAAGTAGGGTATATACAACCCAATTCTCACATGACGGGCCACCAGGTTATGTAATATGGTCATATGTTGTATTGTACTTCCTTGGTTGAACATCATTAGTGGACCATCTCCAAGATAAAGACTATAATAATTTGAAATTTCATTTATTATTTTTTAAAAAAACAAAATATGAAAAATATCTTAATACACAAAATATGGGATTTCTTGGATGGCTTTTGGGTGAAACGGATTTTGGTTAAATTCATTCACCAAACATATAATCCAATTAAGGTTGTCTCACTACGTACATCGTAGGGACGGTATCTAGCTCTCCCCTCTCCCCTTCAGAGCAATGAAAGAGTACTTCTTGGGAAGAAACCAGAGGAAAAGG
>NC_081545.1:1410226-1432530 GCF_901000735.1 Corylus avellana | reverse complement strand
TGGATACTAGTAGGTGAAGATTTATAGATAAGTATTAGTAGATGGAGATTTATAGATGGATACTAGTAGATGGAGATTTATAGATGGATACTAGTAGATGGAGATTTATAGATGGATACTAGTAGGTGAAGATTTATAGATAAGTACTAGTAGATGGAGATTTATAGATGGATACTAGTAGGTGGAGATTTATAGATAAGTACTAGTAGATGGAGAATTATAGATGGAGATTAGTGGATGAAGGTTGTAGATGAAGATTGGTAGATGGAGATGGTTTCCTATAAATAGAGTCCTCACCCTTCACAAATTTCACTACTCCTCTCCCTTCTCTTCCACATATTCTTCATTTTTCCGTTTTCTACTCGGTCTTTCTTCTTTCTGAAAGTGTTTACACGAAACAGAGAGAGAAAGGGCGAGACAAAGCGTTGCAAGAAAGAAAGAATACGAGAGAGAACGGACTTGAGAAATTAGTTTGAAAGATATACTAGTAGTGTTAGTCAGATTGGAGCAACTAGATCCTTCAGACCACTTTTAGCTTCAGTCTAGAGGTAAGTAAATTCACTACCCCTTCTAAAATTACTTCATGTCATGCTATTTATTCATTCTTGTATCAAACTGTAAATGATTATTTTATTTACCTGTCATGAAGATATGTTGCATGTATGAAGGATTTCTAAAAGAATTATTTAGAAAGTTTCTATTTCTTTAAATGCTTTCTAAGTACACAAGTTTATATTTGGAAAAGTTTCCATTTTTGAGAAAAGAAAGTTGAGAAATGATGATAATTATAAGAAAGAAGAATGATGATAAACCCTCCTACATGTTGCCCTAAGATGCATCAAAAGAAGTACAAAGAAAAGTACAAGAACTGAGTTAAATGTTTATGAAATGAGGGCACGTGTATGGAGGAGAGTATTTTTGGCCCCAAGATAAGTAAAGATGAGAGTTCGGTACCGATACTCGGACGGAGGCGAAACCACTGAAGGAGGCTATGCCAGAAGGTTGTATTCCATCAACATGACCGTTGAGTGTACCAAGAAAAGAGTTAATTAACGGTCGGGCATGGTTGAGGCCACAGTTCAGTGCCATGGTCACAAGGACCCGCAACCCTCGTACACAGGGGTAATAGTGTACATGGGCCCTAATATGAGAAAACGATAATATGATTTCAACGATGATATACTATGATGATTTTCAATGATGGTATACTATGATGAATTTCAACGATGATATACTATGATAATTTTGAATGATGATATACTATGATGATTTTCAACGATGATATACTATGTTGATTTATAAAGATGATTTATAGCGATGCATTATGATGATGATGTAATAGTACGTATATGCTACGGAAGATACAACCGTACATACATGTATTATTATTATGGCTGGATGTATATTTATTTGCAAAAACGATTATCAAAACTGAGAACAAGGAGCAAAACTATTTATGGTTGTGGATTTTACTTGCTGGGCCCCCTTTGGGCTCATTCAGTTTTATTTCTTGTTTTCAGGTAGAAAGGACGCTGGAATAGAAGGCCGGAATTAGGGCGGGAATAATTATTAACTTTCAAAGTCTTTTCATATCAATTATTGTAATAATATGATTTTCCGTAACTAAAGTTTAATGTTTTTTCTAATTTCGCTTGTAATAAAATCTTTTGAATGATGTTTTATATATTTATCGTATCCTTTAAAATCAAGTACTCTGATAGACCTTATAGATCTTTGCAAGAACTTTTGTTATAAAAGAAGAAAAGTGGCAAACTCAGCCTTAACGGGCTGGGGATGTTACATTGAGGGAGGTGTTGGAATAGGAGCTTGACACTGGTAGAGGTGGTAGTGAAGCATAGGTAGAGGCGGAGGTGGACGGAGAGGTGGCTGAAAATCAGATAAAAAATAAATAAATAAAATAAGAAAAAAAATAAAATAAAATAAAAAACTTGATAGATGATGTTATAGATTTTAGACCGTTCATTAAAGTTATTGCATTAGTCCAATACCAAAAAAAAAAAACTTTAGAGATTTTGATCCTAAAACTATTTCTCTTTGTACTTTTACTTTTACTCAGTATTTTCTTGCTCTTTTTGGTGATTGACTAAATACCCATATATTATAGAGGACATGCTTCTTTCAAGAATTGAGCAAGGTTTTCACTTAATGTAAATGGAATCAATGCTTTTTTTAATATATTTTATTTCCATAAATAACAGATCACTGCTTATACGAGGGAACAAATCATTCTTTAATTTGAATTTTGATAATTACATCACATGTAGTAGTCCAACGAAAAGTTGAGCTATCTAAATCAAAGGGATAGGAAAATGTGTACGTTGTATTCTTGTTGGTGTTCGTCTTCCCCTTTTCCTCTGGTTTCTTCCCAAGAAGTACTCTTTCATTGCTCTGAAGGGGAGAGGGGAGAGCTAGATACCGTCACTACGATGTACGTAGTGAGACAACCTTAATTGGATTATATGTTTGGTGAATGAATTTAACCAAAATCCGTTGCACCCAAAAGCCATCCAAGAAATCCCATATTTTGTGTATTAAGATATTTTTCATATTTTGTTTTTTTTTTAAATAATAAATGAAATTTCAAATTATTATAGTCTTTATCTTGGAGATGGTCCACTAATGATGTTCAACCGAGGAAGTACAATACAACATATGACCATATTACATAACCTGGTGGCCCGTCATGTGAGAATTGGGTTGTATATACCCTACTTTAAAAATAAAATAAAAAAATAAAATAAAATAAAAGTGATAGAAAGAAGATAAATATAAAAGATCTTCTCCATTTCAAATCTCCTCCATTTTCTCCAGTTAGTGCATTTAGAATGGCAAAATTTTTGGACAACACTACCATTCTAAATGCACTAACGAAGGGAAATGGAGAGAATTTGAAATGGAAAGAATCATTTTTCCTTCATCAACCAATCATGTTTCCTTGCGATCACAATCTGCCCAATTATTACTCCAACAACAAATCCAATTCCATATCCAATCACACTATTTTCCTACCAAACTCAAATGGTGATCCAAAGTTTTGACTTTCTTCAAAGATTGAAGGTTAAGAAGGCGGCTTATCAGAATTCTCACATTTCTTTGTCAATAGTATTCCACACAATTCCAAATTCCCCTCAAATGAACTATTTTCAAATGTATTAAATTGTTTACCTTGTGGTATCTGTCCCGTGAGATTATTATGAGAAACATTGAAAACTTCTAAGAATATGAGTTGTGTTAATTAGCTGTTGTGGAATCTCTCCTGACAATTTGTTTTGAGAAAGGTTCAATGCTTCAAGCTCTATAAGGTTTCCTAAAGATGATGGGATATTACCAATAAGAGCATTATTAGAAAGATTGAGCAAATGAGCTCCCTTTAAATTTCCAACAGATTCTAGAATCTCGCCATCAAATTTGTCACTTGAGAAATCAATGGCTATGAAGAATTCTTGGACCTTTTCGTAGAAGATATTCTTGCCTTTGTTTGTCATCATCATAGAGTAAGTATAAGCCTAAGGCCAATCGAAATACGTATCACCTTTTGATATTTGAGAGTCTAGATTTTCATGAATATATGTTAACGGATACATATTCTCAATTTTGTTGTCCGTGCATGCATCGTGGAAGTGAACCACTTAAGTTGTTATTCATCAAATCAAGGACTTCAAGAGAATTCAGATTGCAAAATAGATCCGGAACATTATTCCAATCTATGAATTATTTGAAATAGAAAAATAGAAAGTGTAGACCGATGGAATAGGAAGTGATCCTTGAAGCAAATTGGAGCTGATATCAAGAAATTCCAATGAAGGCCATGCAAGAAAAATTGGATGTGATCGACCAAAGGCTGTGAGAAAGTTGTTAGAAAGATCAAGATCTTCTAGATTTGTAGTGCTTGTGTTCCACATCCATTATGGGGCTAGGCCATTAATCTTGTTGCTAGACAAGTTTAAATACTCCAAGTCAGGTTCGTTTCTCAGGAAATTCGGAAACTCGCTCAAGTTGCACGAAAAAAATCCTAAACCATCAAACCTTTGAAGAGTTGCATTGGCCCTGGTTTCCTTAGTAATTAAGCAATGGCAATTGATTACCAGAAATATGCAATGTAGTTAAATAATTGAGCTTCACAAGCTAATCAAACTCAACAATGCCGTTAAGGTAGTTCTCAAAAAGATCCAATTCAAAAAAAAGAAAAAAAAAAAAGTTCTCAGAAAGATCAAGAAAATTCAAGATCCAAGACACTTAATTGTGTGAGGTTGATAGGCCCAAAAGTAACTGGACCAATTAACCGATTGTTGCTCAGATAAAGGAAGCGCAGTTTTGGCAAGCTTACAAGCCCAAAAGGGATTGGACCTATCAATTGATTGTGTGAAATGTCAACCGAAGAGAGTTGAACGAGGTTTCCAAATAAACCCATAATAAACTCTTAGATAGATATGGTTGATAGTGAAGTTAGGAGAGAGCAATAATTTATTTATAGGCTGATTAATTAATATGAAAGCTTGGCATTCACAATGGACACAAAGTCTCACTTCAAGTCAAGTCATTTGCGTGCATCCAGGATCTTAGATCACAATTTTAATTATAAGCAGTCTCATTATAAGATGTTACCGTTTGTTCTCACTGTCTGATACTTTGAGATTTATGCATGCATGACCTTCGTATATGGTTCCTCCAATCCAAATGAACGGTTTGGGGATGAGAGATGAGTCATTTTTACATTAGCTTGTCAATTCGTAGTAATGCTATTTACATTAGCTTGTCAATTGTTGCGGCCACACCAACCCCAAGGCATTCCTCCCAATTTTCCATGAGGATTGAAAAAGAAAGCTATTTACATTTGCTTTTACATTAGGTTTTGACTAAAAGAAAGCTTCCTTGCTAAATAAATCATTGCAAGCATTTTACAAATTTGCTAGTTTCTTTCTAAAGTCTACTCAAATACACCGAAACACTAGATATATAGCTTGAAAAAAAAAAAAAGAAAAAAAAAAATTCCATTAACTTCTTTTTACATGACTGCATAAATCGATTGAGCTATCCCTTATAGACAAATTTCCATTAACTTAATTGTCGGTTCTTAAGGCCAAGTTTTCAAACCAACTCATAAACCTCCATTAAATGCACCAACTTATGCCGATGTGTTGCACACGTTCCTTTCTTTTTTTTTTTTTTTTTTTTTTTCTCTCTACATTGCTTTTTGAATTCTAAATTATGAGTTCAATTAGAATATATATATATATATATATATATATATATATATATATATATTAAAATTGAACTATCAGATTAGTCGTAATTTTTTAATTTCCTTCTTATAGTTTAGGAATTATCTTTTATATATCTTAACACCTGGATTAAAAATCAATTAGATCCTTAATTCTTTTTTGCTTTAGCCCTGCCGCCCGGAATGATAATACATATGATGTAATTACTTTTGTTTTCCACAATCAAATCATTTAAATCGGCTTAATTGTAGTAAACCCCTCTATTTAATATTTTTTCATCACTGCATGAATTTATAACCAGACTTAACAAGTTGGAATATCGTGTCATTACTCAATACAAGCAACAGAGGTTTTCAAGTGTTCCAAAAGACTGCCATGAACATAGCCCCACCACCTGTCTAATGCAATTATGCATGTATGCATGTTTTTTTCCCTTAATATTTTGGATTTCATTTAATTATTTGTTACTCACAAAATTCTAAAATTCACCTGCTTAATTAATCCTAGTAAGATTTCCAGTAATATTGGTTTTCGTAAAAAGATTGGAGAATGGAATATATTGGACAATTCCTGCCCCGGGTTAACAAGTTTTCTTGAGAATTAAATAACTAAAATTGGGGAGAGTGTTTGAATATGTTAAGGATATAAATCCTTTAGAATAAATGTTGATTTCCTATTCCTTAATATTATCTAAATTCTTTGATTTAGGGAATACGAAATCAACATTTATTCTAATGAATTTATGTCAAATTATGTGACTTGAATTTTCATAAACCTTACTGTGGGCCCCACAATAGTATGGCATCCCATACTTGTTGACTTGTTTTTTTTCTCTCCCGCACGTCTCTCTCTGCTCTCCATTGATTGAGCTTCTTCTAGAAGCTTTGTGAAAAGGCTTTGTTTGTTGTTTTATTTTGAAGCCATTCGGTCAAGAAGAGAAGCAACAACTTTAGCAAGAAAAAGAGAGAAAGAAGAAAAGAAAAAAACTGCCGAGAGAGAGAGAAAGACTTGTGTGCTGTAGAGAAAAAGAGATACACCATTTTTCTTCATTTTGATCTCACTTTTGGAGTGCTGAAATGCTTAGAGAATTTTAGAGAATATTTTTCTCTTTTGTATCTAATTCTCTTTTGAGTGAGATTGGAGTGTATTGGGGTTTTTGGGTTTGAGTGGTTTTGTTTGTACTACTCTTTGTACTCCACTCTTTTGTTAGTGAATTTCTCCTGGATCGTCTCCGCCAGTGGATGTAGGCTTGTTAAGCCGAACCATTTAAATCTTGGTGTCTTGTGTGGTTGTGTTATTTTTCTATTCTGCACTTTTCTACTTCTTTGGTGATCTTGGAATTTGCATTTGTCACAACAAACTGGTATCAGAACTCGGGTATTTATTTTGTGGGATGGCTACTGCAAAACTTGAAGTAGAGAAGTTTGATGGTCAGAATAGTTTCAGCCTTTGGTGCATCAAGATGCGAGCTTTGTTACGACAACAAGGCTTGGCGAAGATTTTGGATGGCGAGGTGTCATCAACATCATCAACAGAGGAAACGAAGGAACTTGAAGAAAAAGCCCATAGTGCAATTTTGTTGTCTCTTTCAGATGGAGTTTTAAGAGAAGTTGCCGATGAAGAAACGGCCACTGGACTTTGGAAGAAGCTGGAGAGCTTGTACATAAAGAAATCCCTCACAAACCGATTGTATTTGAAGCAACGGTTATATACCCTCAAGATGAAAGAAGGTATGCCTCTTTGTGATCATCTTGATGACTTTAATAGAATTATTTTGGATCTGAAAAATATTGATATTAAAGTAGATGATGAGGATCAAGCCTTGATTTTGTTATATTCACTACCGGATGCCTTTGATAATTTTGTTAATTCAATGTTATACGGTAGAGATACTATCTCCTTAGCTGATGTTAAATCTGCTTTAAATTCTATGGAGTTGAGGACAAGATTGAATAGTAAAGGTAGTGATAATCAGGCAGAGGGTTTATTTGTTAAGGGTCGTTCAGAAAATTCTTCTAATTTTAAAGGTCGATCTAGTGAGAGGGATTCGGGTAAAAGTAAATCAAGAGGCCGATCACAGTCCAGGTCAAAGAAGAAAGTAAAGTGTTACTATTGTAAAAAGTATGGGCATTATAAATCCGAGTGTCCGAAGTTGAAAAATAAAGAGGAAGGTGACAAGCAAAGTTCCTCTTCTGTGGCTGGTGTTGTGGAAGGAAATTCTAAGGGTTCAAACCTTGTCCTTGCAGTTACCATTTGTAATGATCGTTCTAACGACAAGTGGGTCCTTGATACTGCTTGTACATTTCATATGTCCCCTAAAAGGGATTGGTTTACTACCTATGATTCAGTCAATGGTGGTTCAGTCTTGATGGGAAATAATGTCGCCTGCAAGATTGTTGGTATTGGTACAATCAGAATTAGGATGCATGATGGGATTGTGAGGACTTTGATGAATGTTCGACATATACCAGATTTGAAGAAAAATCTTATTTCATTGGGCACTTTGGACTCCCTTAGATACAAGTATTTCGGTGGAGGTGGAGTCATTCAGGTTAGCAAAGGCTCATTGGTTATAATGAAAGGTAGCAAGGTTGATGGCCTCTACTTTCTTCAAGGTAGTACGGTAACAGGTTCAGCTGCTGTGTTTTCTTCAGATGATCCAGATTCAGACACTACCCGATTATGGCATATGCGGTTGGGTCATATGAGTGAGAGGGGTATGACAATCCTGAGCAAGCGAGGTTTGCTTTGTGACCAGAAAACAGGATCTCTTGACTTTGTGAGCATTGTGTGTTCGGGAAGCAGTGCAGAGTCAAGTTCAGTACAGGCATCCACAGAACAAATGGTACATTGGATTATATCCATTCAGATCTATGGGGTCCCTCTCAGGTTCCATCAAAGGGTGGTGCTCGATACTTTGTTACATTTATTGATGATTATTTGAGAAAAGTCTGGGTGTATTTTTTGAAGAAGAAAAGTGATGTGTTTGCCACTTTCAAGCAATGGAAGACATTAATTGAGAATCAAACTGGGAAGAAAATCAAGCGACTCAGAACGGACAACGGCATGGAATTTTGTGATGGTGAATTTAATAAATTCTGCAAGGATGAAGGCATCGCTAGACATCGCACAGTTAGTCATACTCCACAGCAAAATGGGGTTGCTGAGCGGATGAACAGGACTCTCTTGGAGAGAACGCGTTGCTTACTTTCAAATGCCGGGTTGTCTAAAGATTTTTGGGCTGAGGCAGTCAATACTGCTTGTTATTTGGTCAACCGTTCTCCATCAACAGCCATTGATTGTAAAACTCCTTATGAGGTATGGTCTGGTACTCCTGCTGATTATTCATTTCTAAAAACTTTTGGTTGTCCTGCTTATTGTCATGTGAATGATGGTAAGCTTGAGCCTAGGTCAAAGAAATGTATATTTCTAGGCTATGCGGATGGGGTGAAGGGATATAGATTGTGGTGTTCTGATCCTAAATCACCTAAGTTTATAGTCAGTAGAGATGTTGTATTTGATGAATCTGTCATGCTTCACCCGAGAAAGGAGTCTATTGTTTCTGCAGGAAAGGAGCAGGGTTCTAGCAAGGAGGTGGAGCTTCAGGTGGAGGCTTCACAGAGGGTGCGAGATAACACTCAAGATCAGCCTGTTACAGATGTTCATGATTCCAGTTCTGATGATGATGATCCACAAGAAGAGCAAGAGACCAGTATTGCGGCTAGTAGACAGAGGAGGCAGATTAGGCCACCTCAGAGATATGGCTATGCAGATTTGGTAGCATATGCACTTACTGTGGCAGAGGACACTGCAGTCCAGGAGCCTTCCACTTACTCAGAAGCTTTCACAAGTAGTGAGTCTGCTTAATGGGTTGTTGCCATGAATGAGGAGATTGAGTCTCTTCATAAGAACCAAACATGGGAATTGGTGAAATTGCCTAAAGGTGCTAAAACTGTTGGTTGCAAATGGATCTTCAAGAAAAAGGAAGGAATCCCAGGTGTTGAAGATGCAAGGTTCAAGGCACGTGTGGTAGCAAAGGGCTATAGTCAAAGAGAAGGTATGGACTTCAATGAAGTTTTCTCTCCTGTTGTAAGACATAGTTCTATTCGTGTTTTGCTTGCCATGGTTGCTTTAAATGATTTGGAACTTGAGCAACTTGATGTGAAAACTGCATTTCTGCATGGTGAGCTTGAGGAAACCATTTACATGCATCAGCCAGAAGGAGTCATTGCTGAAGGTAAAGAAGATCATGTTTGTCAGTTGAGGAGGTCGTTGTATGGTTTAAAACAATCTCCAAGACAGTGGTACAAGCGCTTTGACACCTTTATGATCGGACATGGTTACACAAGAAGTAGCTATGACAGCTGTGTGTATTACAGGCAATTGTCTGATGGTTCTTTTGCTTATTTGTTACTCTATGTGGATGACATGCTTATTGCTGCTAAAAGCATGTTGGAGATTAAGAGATTGAAATCTATGTTGAGTGATGAATTTGAAATGAAGGATTTGGGTGCTGCGAAGAAAATCCTTGGTATGGAGATTCACAGGGATAGAAAAGTGGGAAAGTTGTACTTGTCACAGAAAAAGTACATTGAGAAAGTACTTGAACGCTTTGGTATGCATAATTCTAAATCAGTGAGTACTCCACTTGCAGCTCATTTTAGACTCTCAGCAGCGTCAGCACCACAGAGTGAGGAGGAGGAGCAGTTCATGTCACATGTTCCTTACTCCAGTGCAGTTGGAAGCATCATGTATGCTATGGTGTGCACTCGTCCAGATATTTCACAGAGTCAGTGTTGTTAGTCGCTACATGGCGAATCCGGGCAAGGTTCACTGGCAAGTAGTGAAATGGATACTCCGTTATTTACGGGGCACTACAGATGTTGGTTTAGTCTATGATAGAGGCAGTGGTATCAGTTCCAGTGTTACTGGTTATGTTGATTCAGATTATGCTGGTGATTTGGATAAAAGAAGATCTCTGACAGGTTTTGTTTTCACTCTCTCGGGGTGTGCCATTAGTTGGAAAGCGACTTTACAGTCGACGATTGCTTTGTCCACTACAGAGGCAGAGTATATGGCAGCAGCAGAGGCAGTGAAAGAAGCTATTTGGCTCAGAGGTTTGGTTAGTGATCTGGGTTTGCAACAGGATGAGACTGTTGTATTTTGTGATAGCCAGAGCGCAATACATTTGACCAAAAATCAAATGTATCATGAGAGGACCAAACACATTGATGTCAGATATCATTTTCTTCGGGAGGTCGTGACATAAGGTGATATCATAGTGAAGAAAATTGCTACGATGGAAAATCCAGCGGACATGTTGACGAAGCCACTTCCGATCCTCAAGTTCAAGCATTGCTTGGGCTTGATTGGTGTTTGTAGTTTGTAATTACCCTTAGGGGTGTTGGAGGAGACGTCTTGAGGATATTTGTGTTGAAGACTTAATGAAATTCAAGTCAAGGTGGAGATTGGTCAGATTATGTGACTTGAATTTTCATAAACCTTACCGTGGGCCCCACAATAGTATGGCATCCCATACTTGTTGACTTGTTTTTTTTCTCTCCCGCACGTCTCTCTCTGCTCTCCATTGATTGAGCTTCTTCTAGAAGCTTTGTGAAAAGGCTTTGTTTGTTGTTTTATTTTGAAGCCATTCGGTCAAGAAGAGAAGCAACAACTTTAGCAAGAAAAAGAGAGAAAGAAGAAAAGAAAAAAACTGCCAAGAGAGAGAGAAAGACTTGTGTGCTGTAGAGAAAAAGAGATACACCATTTTTCTTCATTTTGATCTCACTTTTGGAGTGCTGAAATGCTTAGAGAATTTTAGAGAATATTTTTCTCTTTTGTATCTAATTCTCTTTTGAGTGAGATTGAGGTGTATTGGGGCTTTTGGGTTTGAGTGGTTTTGTTTGTACTACTCTTTGTACTCCACTCTTTTGTTAGTGAATTTCTCCTGGATCGTCTCCGCCAGTGGATGTAGGCTTGTTAAGCCGAACCACTTAAATCTTGGTGTCTTGTGTGGTTGTGTTATTTTTCTATTCTGCACTTTTCTACTTCTTTGATGATCTTGGAATTTGCATTTGTCACAACAATTTATATCCTTAACAGAATATGACTTGAGAAACATTCAGATGCAGTAAGACAGCTGCAGTTGTCCACTGCATTTCTTTACAAAAAAAACACACAACAAACCACAACTTTCAAAGAATAAACTGATGAGCGAAAACAGAGTACAGGCTGTTTAGGAATTAAATTACACAATACAAAAATACATCACACAAACAAGTCACTCATAATTTGAAAAAATAGGAATGTTTGAAATTACAGCTCTGGTTTCTTTTATCAACAAATTAAAAAATATTACTAACAAAACTCTTGTTGTTTAACATTTGTTCACCCATGTTGCGCCGCGTGAGATTTTTGTGAACTGTCGTGTCACCTGGGTTTTTAAGAAGTTGTAGTATCAAAGCATTTTTTTTTTCCCTACTTCCACTTCTTTTAATTGAATCTATTAATTAGAATGACTGAACATCAATGGCAATGCAGAGTTCATTTGAGGTGGTACCTGTTAGGTGTGACTTGCCACCCATCACACGTGGGCCCCACTAGTTCTCTACTCCTTTTGGGTTTAGGAGACTTTTGTCCAAGTTTGTTTTGGAGTCATTCTCCTATGTGTAATTGGACTCCTTGTTTGACTTATAGTAGAAGTCCTAGACCAACATGTAAAAGAAGAGTTAAGCTTCTATATAAGAAACAAAGCACAAGGTGAATTTGTGTGTGTGCCAAAAACGTGAAGCACCAAAGGGAGGAGAAAAAAGAGAGAATTTGAGAGAAGGAGATACAAGGGCAGGAAGAGTGTTTTCTTCTTGGTGGTTTTTGGGGGAGCCAAAAACAAGTGATTAGAAGAAAAAGGTGCTGCAAAGTGAGAAGAAAATAGAGATCAGCCGCCATCTGTTCCAGCAAAAGAAGAGTTTGTACATCTGTCTTTTGTATTCTATTTTGGGAATAATCTTTTTTGTGTGATAGTGAGATTTGGGTGTATTGGGGCTTTGGGATCTGAGTGATTTTCTCTCTACTATTCTTGTACTCATCTTTTGATAGTGAATTTTCTCTGGGTCGTCTCCGCCAATGGATGTAGGCTTGTTAAGCCGAACCACTTAAATCTGTGTGTCGTGTGTGATTGCCTAATCTTTGTTATTCGGCATTCTTCTTATTTTTCGCATCTCACGGGTCTTGGGAAATAGGATTAATTTCCTAACAACTGGTATCAGAGCTGTTGGTTCAAGTGGGAGCGATGGCAGGTGAAGAAGGAAAGATGGGAATCGAGAAATTCGACGGCAAAGATTTTGGATTTTGGAAGGTACAGATTGAAGATATTCTTTATGGGAAGGATCTTCATCAACCTCTTTTGGAAGAACAACCCGACGACATGGATGATAGCGAGTGGGCTCTGCTTGATCGTAAAGCCCTAGTAGTTATCAGGTTATCATTGTCAAAATCAGTTGCACACAACGTTGTAAAGGAGAGGACTGCAGCAGGTCTAATGACGACTTTGTCAAGCATGTATGAGAAGCCATCGACTAACAACAAGGTGCATCTGATGAAGAAATTGTTCAACCTAAAGATGGCGGAAGGAGCTTCGGTGGCACATCATCTCAATGAGTTCAACACCATCACAAATCAATTGTCCTCGGTGGAAATTAATTTTGATGATGAGGTTCGTGCGTTGATCGTCTTGGCATCATTACCAAATAGCTGGGAAGCAGTGAGGATGGCTGTGAGTAACTCTGTAGGAAAGAGTAAACTGAGCTATGAAGACGTCAGAGATTTGATTCTTAGTGAAGAGGTTCGCAGAAAAGATGCGGGTGAAGCCTCTTGTTCTGGTGCTGCTTTAAACCTCGAGACTCGGGGCAGAGGACAAGATAGAAACTCTGGTCAAGGCAGATCAAAGTCCAGAAAAGGGAGAAGCAAATTCAGATTCGGCCGACAACCTGAGTGTTGGAACTGTGGCAAGACTGGCCACTACAAGAAGAATTGCAGGGAATTGCGGAAGGAGACTGAGAACGATTATGCAAACGTAGTGACAGAAGAAGTATATGATGCCCTACTTCTTTCTGTTGACAGTCCCCTTGATTCTTGGGTCTTAGACTCAGGAGTATCTTTTCATACGACAGCGATCCGTGAAATTCTCGAAAACTATGTTGGTGGAGATTTTGGGAAGGTGTATTTGGCTGACGGAACGGCGCTGGATGTTGTGGGCTTAGGCGATGTTCGCATTAGAGTTCATAATGACTCGGTATGCAAGCTACAGAAGGTCAGGCATGTTCCGGAGCTAAGGAAGAATCTGATTTCAGTGGGACAGCTTGATGAGGAAGGGCATTCAATTCATTTCCACGGTGGAAAGTGGAAGGTCAGCAAGGGAGCTAGGATTTTGGCTCGTGGTCATAAGACGGGTACTCTCTATATGACCACGAACAGCAAGGATACAGATGCTGTTGTATATACGACTGCTGACTCAAAACTATGGCACTTAAGGCTTGGGCACATGAGCGAGAAAGAGATAAAGGTACTTATGTCAAAAGGGAAACTACTGGGGTTGAAGTCAGTTGATTCTGATTTGTGTAAAGGCTGCATCCTAGGGAAGCAGAAGAAGGTGAGTTTCGCGGAAGTTGGCAAAGCACCTAAGCTTGGAAAGCTGGAGCTGGTACACACGGATTTGTGGGGTCCCGCACCAGTGGCATCTCTTGGAGGCTCGTGGTATTACATCACATTTATTGATGACTCAAGCAGGAAGGTATGGGTTTATTTCTTGAAAAGTAAATCTGATGTATTTGAGACTTTTAAGAAATGGAAGGCCATGGTTGAGACTGAAACGGGCTTGAAGCTCAAGCGTTTGAGATCAGACAATGGAGGAGAATACAAAGACAGGGGGTTTAAACAGTTTTGTGCAGTGAATGGGATTAGAATGGAGAAAACTATCCCGGGAATGCCGCAGCAGAATGGCGTGGCTGAGTGCATGAATAGAACTCTCAATGAGCGTGCTAGGAGTATGAGGTTGCATGCTGGGTTACCAAAGACTTTCTGGGCTGATGCAGTGAGCACTGCTGCATACCTGATAAATAGGGGGTCTTCCGTTCCCCTGAGCAATAGACTACCGGAAGAAGTCTGGAGTGGAAAAGAGGTAAATCTTTCACATCTGAAAGTTTTTGGTTGTGCTTCGTATGTCCATGTTGAGTCTGATGCTATGAGTAAACTAGATGGTAAATCTAGTAAGTGTTTCTTCATTGGATATGGAGATGAGGTCTTCGGTTATCGATTTTGAGATGATCAAAATTGGAAGATCATTAAAAGTCGGAATGTGACTTCTAATGAATGTGCTATGTACAAGGATGGGTCAAGTGCAGAACCTGAAGTTACAAAGCATGAACCGAAGAAGTCTGAGTTTGTTAACTTAGATGAGTTTTTTGAAAGTACAGTGCAGAAAGAGAAACAATTCGTGGAGGTGGAGCTTGATGAACAGTGTTCACTCACGGATGAATGTGATGACAGAGAATCTTCAAGAGACTTACAGCACCGGGAAGAGTCTTATTCTTTAGCAAGAGGCAAAGAGAAACGTGATCGAAAAGCAACAAAGAGGTATGGCTTTGAGGATATGGTTTCTTTTGCTCTGACAACTAGTAGTGGAGATCCATCGTCTGTTCAGGATAGTATGCCGAAAGAGGTGGAGTCACTACAGAGTGGTAAAGCTTGGGAATCGGCAGAATTACCCAAGGGAAAGAAGGCTAAAGGGTGCAGATGGGTTTACAAGAAGAAAGAGTCATCGGATAAAGCTGTATGGTCGACGGGGCTGATAGGGAGGCATGGTGTTATGTCTAAACCAAGTCCTATGCTCAAGTTCAAGAGGCACTTGGACTTGAGTGACACTTGTGGAGTGTGATTGCCCTTAGGGGCTGAGGCAGAGACATCTGGAGGAGACACGTTTTGGTAGACTTGATGGGATTCAAGTCAAGGTGGAGATTGTTAGGTGTGACTTGCCACCCATCACACGTGGGCCCCACTAGTTCTCTACTCCTTTTGGGTTTAGGAGACTTTTGTCCAAGTTTGTTTTGGAGTCATTCTCCTATGTGTAATTGGACTCCTTGTTTGACTTATAGTAGAAGTCCTAGACCAACATGTAAAAGGAGAGTTAAGCTTCTATATAAGGAACAAAGCACAAGGTGAATTTGTGTGTGTGCCAAAAACGTGAAGCACCAAAGGGAGGAGAAAAAAGAGAGAATTTGAGAGAAGGAGATACAAGGGCAGCAAGAGTGTTTTCTTCTTGGTGGTTTTTGGGGGAGCCAAAAACAAGTGATTAGAAGAAAAAGGTGCTGCAAAGTGAAAAGAAAATAGAGATCAGCCGCCATCCGTTCCAGCAAAAGAAGAGTTTGTACATCTGTCTTTTGTATTCTATTTTGGGAAAAATCTTTCTTGTGTGATAGTGAGATTTGGGTGTATTGGGGCTTTGGGATCTGAGTGATTTTCTCTCTACTATTCTTGTACTCATCTTTTGATAGTGAATTTTCTCTGGGTCGTCTCCGCCAGTGGATGTAGGCTTGTTAAGCCGAACCACTTAAATCTGTGTGTCGTGTGTGATTGCCTAATCTTTGTTATTCCGCATTCTTCTTATTTTTCGCATCTCACGGGTCTTGGAAAATAGGATTAATTTCCTAACAGTACCTGAATATAAAACTATATTGAAAATTAGGATCAAGGTGTGTACGTCCAAGTGGTAATTCTTATCCAATGTCAAAAGAAACACATAATTTTTTTCTTCATATAAAAAATGGTTAGCTATATTCCTTTTGCAGCTAGCATCAATCAAACTTAACACAATTTAGTCCTTCTTTTTCCCCCATGTTTTATTTTTTTGGGGGATAGTCAAAGCTGAAATAGAATGAACTTTTGTTTGAACAAAGTCTGAAGACACATCGAAAATGTGTTTGCTTGAACATAGAGTGATACAAATTAGGAAGACCTGAACAAAACAAACAAGCCATGCATGTGGGTAGAAATGGTTGTATTTTTTTCTGTATGGTTTTGTTGTTCTTGGATTGGGATGGTTTTGGTGGGCATTTCTTGTTTTCTGTATTTCTTTTGGAAGGAAGGTTCCTGATTGGATATACCATGTGATTGTAAACGCAAATACAACCAAATATTCTAGGGATTACTTCTGACATGGGCACCTTTTTACCCAGTACAATTTTTTTTTTCCCAGGATTTCAAATGCAAGGTAAATAGCACGATGGATGTGTAAAATTTTGCTCATGAACTAAAAGATAAAGCATTGAAACAAGAAACCATCTAAAGAATGTAAAGAAACAACAAATAATGTATTCAGAACCTGTAATTTGAGATGCCATTAGAATTTCTATATCAAATGCAAGAGGGTGGAAACCTCTGGATAAGTAATGCAATCTATATATAAAAGATCCCACCAAAGCATTTTACATACGAACATCTTAATGCCACACTAATCCAAAGTACTACACCAAAACAATAATGAAAAAGGAAAGAAACACATTACACACAGAGAAATAAGATTAAAAGTAGAAAACACCGGTCTAATAATACATAAATTGCTTTGGAAAGGTATCTTGCACAAACTATTTTATTTAATTTCTGCGTCTCCTCCCACTCACTGGCCTTATTCGTAGGGTCTTCATTAACCAATCATGTTTCCTTGCGATCACTATTGGCCCAATTATTACTCCAACAACAAATCCAAATACATATCCAATCACAACTATTTTCCAACCAAATTCAAATGGTGATCCAATGTCTTGACTTTCTTGAAAGATTGAAGGGTGAGAAGGTGGCTCATTAGAATTCTCACATTTCCTTGTCAATGGTCTTCCACACAATCCTGGATTCCCCTGAAATGATTTGTTTTCAAATGTATCGAATTGCCTCCCTTGTGGTATAGGTCCCATGAGATTGTTACGGGAAACATTGAGGAATCCTAAGAAAGTAAGTTGTGTTAATTGTTGTGGAATCTCCCCTGATAATTTATTATGAGAAAGATCCAATGCTTCCAACTCTGTAAGATTTCCTAAAGAGGATGGGATGTGACCAATAAGAGCATTATTAGAAAGATTGAGCAATTGAGCTCCCTTTAAATTTCCAATAGATTCAGGTATCTCTCCAACAAATTTATTGCTTGAGAAATCAATGGCTATGAGCAATTCTTGGACCTTCTCGTAGAACAAATTATTGCCTTTGTTTGTCATCATCATAGAGTAACTATAAGCCTGGAGCCAATAGGAATACCCAAAACCTTTTTGCTTTTGAAAGTCTGAGTATTCTTGAATATATGTTGACAGATGCACATTCTCAAAACTTTTGGCCTTCCAATTTTCAAGAAGTCTCAATGGTAGCTTTCCCATAAAATCATTGTGGGAGATGTCAAGGATTCGCAAGTTGGGAAACTTAAAATAGGTTTGAGGTGTCCCCATTGAACCATTGAATTTGTTTGACCGTAAAATAAGGACCTCTAAATTTGGAAGATGTCCCAACCAAAATGGAAATCTACCAATGAATTGGTTATCATTAAGATCAAGGACCCTGAGCCATGTACACTTGGCCAGCAATCTCGGTAAATGCCCTTGGAATTTGTTTTGACTGAAATTTATTATCCTCAATTGGCCTCCTCCTAACCAAGTCTCTGGAATGCTTCCTTGAAATTTGTTTCTTCGCAAATCAAGTACTGATAGTGAAGCACCAAAGTTGTCTAAGCAGTGCGGAAGTGAACCACTTAAGTTGTTATTTGCCAAATCAAGGACTTGAAGAAAAATCAAAGTGCAAAACAATTTCGGAACATTTCCAGTCAATGAATTATTTGAAATATCGAAATGCGAAGTGGAGACTGGTGGAATAGGAAGTGATCCTTGGAGCAAGTTTGACTCAAGATCAAGAACTTGTAGACTCGCAGTGGTTTTGTTCCACATCCATTCTGGGACTTGGCCATGAATCTTGTTGTTGGAGAGGTTTAAAAACACCAATTCATCTTGGTCTCTAAGAAAATTTGGAAATTTGCTCAAGTTGCACGAAGAAAATCCTAAAACTTGAAACTTTTGAAGAGTTGCATTGGCTCTGGTTTCTTCAGTAAGTAAAGAAAATTGATTACCAGAAATATCCAATGCAATTAAATGCTTGAGCTTAACAAACTCGGCAAACTCCACAACGCCGTTAAGGTAGTTCTCAGAAAGATAAAGAACTTGAAGATTCTTGAAGTTGAAGACCGAGTTCGAAATTTGACCATGAAGTTTGTTGGCTGAAAGGTCCAAGAAAAATAATTGTGTGAGGTTCATAGGCCCAAAAGTAACTGGGCCAATTAACTCATTGTTGCTCAAGCTAATGGCTTCCAATTGTGTCTGATTTATAAGCCCAAAATGCAATTCACCACTCAAAAGGTTGTCCTCTAGATAAACAAGGTTCAATTGTGGCAAGTTTACAAGCTTAGAAGGAATTGGACCAGTCAATTTATTGAAGGAAATGTCTAAAAAATTGAGTTGAACAAGGTTTTCAAGTGAAGGCGGGATGTTACCCACGAAAGCGTTATTTGAAAGCTCAAGATGATTGAGTTTAGAGAGGTTGCCAAATGAAGACGGGAGGTTACCCACGAAAGAGTTTCTTGCAAGGCTAAGGTCAACGAGTTTAGTAAGGTTACCTAGTGAAGATGGAATGGACCCCGAAAAATTGCATTCAAACAATAGCAACACTGTGAGTAAGCCAAGGTTTCCCATGGAAGCGGGTAGCTCACCAGTGAAACTTGTGCCTGCCAGATTCAATGCTTCAAGCGGACCACTCCATGTAAAGTCAGGCAAATAACCGATGAGGCCTTCATTGTCAATTACAGAAAGAACTCGCAAATTTGATAGCTTAAAGATGCCTATTGGAAATTCCCCGTGCAAACCACATCCACCAAGAGAGAGGGATGTCAAAGAAGACAAATTTGCCAAAATATTAGGCACCGTAGAGCTAATGTTCACCCAACTCAAATCAAGCTTTTGTAGGTGGGTCAAATTTCCGACTAGGCTTCTTAGGCTAGGATTTTTGAGTTCCAATTGGGGATATCCAAGAGTGGGGGTGCCATACAATTCGAGGGATGACAAGTGTGACAATTGTGAAATTTCTAACGGAATTTGACCAGAAAAGTTAGACGCAGAGAGACTGAGATGTGTTAGTCTTGAAAGATTGCGTACCTGGGGTGGAATACGAGAGTAGTTAAAGTCATTGAAGGCAAGGTTAAGCCTTTGGAGGTGAACAAGACGGAAAAGGCTGCTGGTGGAGTTAATAGAACCATATAAACAGCTGAAACTGAGGTCCAGCCCAATTACATGACCCGTATCCTCGTCGCACTCCACCCCATCCCATGAGCAGCAGTCACTTTTGTCTCCTTCTGTCCAAGACCCAACCTTTTGACAATCATGAGTATAATCAGATGAAAAACTATAAAACGTCGATTTCAATGATGCAGATTTATCGATGATAAAGCTTTGCTTGAATTGCAGCAAGGCAGAGCTCTCATCATGATGGCACAGGGGTTGCGTAAAAGGAGAAGATTGACCAACTATAAGATGTAACCGTGAAAGTAAGAAAAGCAAGGCCATGAAAATGAAGAGAGAAAGCGAGAAACCCATTGTGTTATGTCACTGTTGGATATGCTTGGTAAATGGTAATGAAGCTCATAATAAGGAGAGAGCTTTAATTTATAGGCTCGATTTCGCTTTCGCACAAGCAGATAGAGAAACACTAGTGTAAAAAGTAACAAGATTGTGCACTTAATATGAAAGCTCGGCAGTGTTAGTGAATATTAGGAGATTTGATTTCATTGTAATTAACTGTAATTTCTTATAATCAGATTTGATTATCATCAAATTTGATTGATTTGATTGTATTTAGATTTAATGGTTTTAATCAAATTATTTTGATTTGATTATCAAACTTATTTACCCCAATTTTCCTATAAATAAGAGTATCATATATTGTGAAAGATTATTTAATAAGACCTTAATGTAGTCTTACGGGCTTTATTTATGTAAAAAATTTTGTGTCTCATTTATTTTATTTCTGTAATTTATTTACATTTCATTATAAATTTCTGCATGGTATCAGAGCTACCGGTTTATACCAATGTTCAATCCAAATGGTCATGTGAAGTCTTTTATTCCTTTTATTGTATTTCTCTTTTTTAAAAAAAAAAAAAAATCCTATCTGATGCAGCGCCGTGGGAGAATCTTGAGCCCATGATAGTCCTCTATTTGCTGTGATTCCCTTTTTCTTGTGTTTGGTCACTGTTTATGTTGTGCATCTTAAATGCAAGGTTTTTTTTTTTTTTTTGAGAAAAAAAATATATAAAAAAGGAAAAAATCAACAGTGGTCCCGGCAACTTTTGCTGCTTCGGGTGACCAATTCCACCTAGCTTCACCGGCAATGTAACAGCTTCTCACTGCCACACCGCCTCCTGTCACGGACGGCGTCGGGTTCCACCACTCATAGCCAGGTTTGATCTCTCTTCCGCCGATCTTTGCCGCACCTAGCCGCAGATCCGCTAACCCCGGTCGCCGAACCAAATCCAGCCACCGTCTACCTCATCTCATGGCCAGATCTGCACTGTGAACCTTCGTGCCGCCCAGAACCTCCGCGTCTCCCCTGCATGCCGCGACCATTGTCTTCTCCACCATCCTGTCCGGCAAGGCGAGCAGTCCACCATCGCAGCCCACTCCGATCGATGACCCATAGCACCAGATGGCAAGAGATCGTTTTCTAGGAGTCTCATTTTGTGGTTCATTGAGGAGAAGCAGTGTGTTTGGTTACGGTGTTTGTTTTAGTCCTATTTCAGTGCACAGATATTCTTGTTCTAGTTTTAGGAATATGTTATCTTGGTTTAGGTTTTTAAACCTAGATGTGTTTGGTTACGGAATTAAAATAATTCTTATCCCAGTTTAATGTACTATGCGAACAAGATATTCTTTAAAAAAAATTAAAATTAAAATTTAAAATTTAAAATTTAAAAATTTTAAAAAAAAAAAGTGAAACTGAGAAAAATAAAATAAAATAAAAGAGGCGAAGGTGCCCATCCTTTGCCCATAATTGACTTATTTTTGCTCGGCCTTCGTGGTATTGATTAAAACTTAGGCCATTTTAGCCTACAGTTGGCTTTTACTTTAGCCCAAAGTTGGCTTTCATCTCAGCCTAAAGTTGGCTTTCACGTCAGCCCAAAGTTGGTTATCCTTTTGCCCACTTTAGCCCACAGTTGGCTCTTATTTCAGCCCAAAGTTGGCTCTCTTTTTTGGCCTGGCTTTCTTTTGTATTGGTATTTAAAGCACAAAAAAAAAAAAAAATCAAACTCAAGGTTTCAAGATCTTTCACCTTGAGTTTAAAGGGGGATGTTAGAGAATATTAGGATATTTGATTTCATTGTAATTAATTGTAATCTCCTATAATTAGATTTGATTATCATCAAATCTGATTGATTTGATTGTATTTAGATTTGATGGTAATCAAATTATTTTGATTTGATTACCAAACTTATTTACCCCAATTTTGCTATAAATAGGAGTATCATGTATTGTAAAAGACCATTTAATAAGACCTTAATGTAATCATATGGGCTTTATCTATAGATGTAGGTCATTGACCGAATTACATAAAAAATTTTTAGTCTCATTTATTTTATTTTCACAATTTATTTATATTTCATTATAAATTTCTTCAGGCAGCCGCAGTGGACACAAAGTCTCACTTGAAGTCGAGTGTCAGGGGATATTAGATCACAAGCAATGAGCAGTCTCAGTTCCAGTGGTAAGTCACGCATTTACGTGGCGTTTCACACTCTTGTCCGGTGGAGACTTTGAGTCGTGATTGGGAGCACGCCTGGCGTGCTTCAACAGTGAAGCACGCCAGGCACAAAATTTTTTTTTTTTTTTTTCAAAAAAATTAAAATAATAAAATAATAAAAAAAAAAAAATTTTGTGCCTGGCGTGCATCACTGTTGATGCACGCCAGGCGTGGTCAATATCTTTACCC
>NC_081545.1:1402992-1410126 GCF_901000735.1 Corylus avellana | reverse complement strand
CCATTTTTCTATTGGTAGGCACATTTTGTTTTTTTTTTTTTGGCTGATTATTTTATTTTTGTCCTTCATAGCTTATTAGAATGAGAGAACAATAGCTAAACATGATACACATGCAACACTCACAGTATTCTCTGTTTTCAATTTATATCCAAGCATAAGATAAACATAAACAAGTATACATGATAAAAAGAAACTATTCTTAAAATGATTTTAGTATAATATTCTTAAAACTCCACATGCATATGTAATCACAGCCTCAACCACTCTGTTATTTCTTCATGTATCCAATGTTCACATTGATTCAATTGCTGTTAGAAGAACATTGCAACTAATTAGTCAATGGCTGTTAAGACTACAGTACGACTAATTAGAATGAAAGGGGAGAATAATTACAAGGAAGGAACTCTAGTACATGTTAGCATGGAATGTTTGGGGAAATAATTGAATGTTAGTTAGTTACCATGATGGCTTTTGATCCATGCCCTTAGCATGAACCTTTATCTCCTGGATAGGAGGGTTTTTCTAAAATGCAGACATCACAAGTAAGGTTGCTAGATCAATGGAGTATGCTTTCTTATAGTTTCCTACCCCATGCAAATAGTCTGAATCTCTAGTGCTAATCAAAACAATGAGTCAATCGAAAGCTTAATATATGTACTTTGTGCAGGTTGGACATTGGAGATGGCAAAGAGGTTGATCTTAAAGATTGCCCGAGATCAAGGCTTCGGCAAGAATGCATTAAATATCTTGGACCAGTATGCTCCCGCTATTAACCACTTAATAGCATAAACTTGATGTCGCCGCTAATAAGGCCAATTTTTTTTTTTTTTTCCAAGACAATTAGCAGCATCTTTTAAAGTTGCCTCTATTGAGCCTCAATAGCAGCAAGTTTTAAAAGTCGCCGCTGTTAGGCACTCAATAGCAGCAACTTTATGTCGCCGCTAATAAGGCATATTTTTTATTTGTTTTTTTTCGTCAGGACCATTAGCAGCCACTATTGACCCCTCATTAGCAGCAACTTTTTAAAAGTCGCCGCTGTTAGGCATTTAATAGCGGCAACTTTTTGTCGCCGCTAATAAGGCCTATTTTTATTTATTTTTTTCTTCAGGACCATTAGCGGCAACTTCAAACGTTGTCGCTATTGACCACTCAATAGCGGCAACTTTAAGATCTCGCCGCTGTTAGGCTCATAATAGCGGCAATAGTTTGTTGCCGCTGATTGTGTTTAATTAGCGGCAACGTGTGTCGCAGCTATTGAGTGCCCAACAGCGGCGATTGTGTGATGTCGCCGCTTATGAGTGGTAAATAGTGGCGATAATGGTCACCGCTATTGGTGTTGCTGCTAAATATCAATTATTTTGGTATTTAGCGTCTGCTATTAACGGCAACTTTATTGTCGCTGCTAATGAGAGGTCCTTAGCGGCAACCTTTAAAAGTTGCCGCTAATGACCCCTCATTAGTGGCAACATTTGGGTCGCCACTAATAATTTGGTCGCTAATGACCAAATTTTTTGTAGTGTCTCATTTTTTAGAGGAATAGCTATTCCTGTATGGATGAGATTAATCATTCCTATGAGAATAACTAATCCCAGGAATAGACTCCTACCAAACAATGGAATGACTATTCCATGCAAATAGTTATTCCATTCCAGGGGTCTATTCCGCAAACCAAACGGACCCTCAATCTTTGAAGCAAGCCAAGAGTCTAGATCAATATTTGAATTTGGTTGGAAAATATTTGTGATTGGATATGGATTTGGATTTGCTGTTGGAATAATAATTGGACCCATTGTGTTTGCAAGGAAACATGACTGGTTAATGAAGACCTTTAGAATGAGGCCACTGAGTGAGAGGAGACGCAGAAATTAAATAAAATAGTTTGAATATGATACGTTATCAAAGCAATGTTTTTTTATTATTGTACTTGTGTTTTCTAATCTTTTATTTTTTTTTAATTTTTTTTCTGTGTAATGTGTTCCTTCCTTTCTTCATTGTTGTTTTGTTGTATTTTGGTTTAGAGTGACATTAAAATGTTGTGTGTAAAATGCTTTGGTGGGATCTTTAATATATCTCTTTCTATAATTTTTGTTGTTGTACTAGAGTTCATTACTTATCCTATTATTCAGTATGATAAGTTTCGATTAGTCGAACTTGGGAGAAAACAAAGTTCTTCATATCCTTTATATATATGATGCAATTTTTGCAATAATAAGAGAGAGTACTGCCAAATTAATCAGGCGCAAGCTTTGGCGTGTGGATAGCTGAAAGAGCCCCCTCTCCAGCGCACAAAATTAACTTCCATGGCCTGGAAGCATGGTCGTAGTTGCAACATTACGATTCAAACCCAAAAGTTGGGGTTCTACACGGTGGTTTAGGTTTTATTAAAGACAAATGCTAAACTTAATTACAAAATATTTTATAAAAAAAAAAAAAAAAAAAATTCTTACAAAGTGATGTGGCACAATACGATTGAATTTCTCAAAAATTTGATTCATCTTATTCTCAATTGTATTGTATCGCATCACTTTAACAATAATTTATTTTGTAAAATATTTTGTACGCATAACATTTGTCTTTATTAAAAGATGGTTTAGGTGGGGGTGGGGTGGGGATTTGGCTTTAGTAACTTGAGAGTTGAGACAGCAACTTCGCTGAAAATAAGTTTCCTTTTTGCTTACATCAAGTAAAAATAACAAAGTGAAGTAGTTGATATAATCAATTGTTTCGGGCATATATGCAAGGATTTTTTTGCGTGTTGGCATGGGCATCAACATGTTGAAGACAGGAGAATATATAAGGTAAAGAGGAACTTGCCCTGATTTGCGGGGACGACTAATTTGGACTCGTTGAGCTAGCTAGCCTTCCTTTCACGCTGCCCTGATTGCTATTCCTTGGCTTTTGTTGTGTTCGTGAATATATAGTCAAGACATGATTTGGAGAATAGTCGCCAATCGTACGTTTTCTGGAAGAAATCTACCAATAATTCAGGGCGGATCAATATATCTAATCCCTTGCTGTACATAGTTTACCCAAGAGAAGACTTGGAAGAAGAAAATCACAAGTCTTCACAGGACCATATCTCTCATCATCATGTTTAACAAATCTCTAAATATCGACGGTGAGGATAAACGGTAACTTTTATTTATAGGTCTCAATTTGAATGTTAATTTTTATTTTTACTTTTAAAATGATAACAAACCTTCCAAAACAATCGTCAAGGGCAGAGTCAGTCAGGAGAAAGACAATTGTGAACAAATACTAGCTTTTGCTAGGATAAAATAGGAACATAATAATTTTTAAAAAA
This sequence comes from Corylus avellana, assembly GCF_901000735.1. Lineage (NCBI taxonomy): Eukaryota > Viridiplantae > Streptophyta > Magnoliopsida > Fagales > Betulaceae > Corylus > Corylus avellana. The sequence goes on along the minus strand of NC_081545.1, from coordinate 1,406,822 downwards.
AATTATATGATTAATTTTAATATCTTTAATTTACTGCTATTTCATTTTTCAATTCTAGTGATTAATTTTTGTATAATTATCAAATAATTATGGAAATAAAAAAGCATGTAATCATATTATTGATAAGTAGGTAATTTCTTTTTAAAAAAATCCAAATTGAACTCATAATTTAGAATACAAAAAGCAATATGGAAAAATAAATAAATAAATAAAAGAAGGGAATCGGCACAAAGTTGATACATTTAACGTATACAAAAGTGTATGAGCTGGTTTGGGAAATTGGCCGCAATAATTGACAAGCTAATAGAAATACATTTTTTTTTTTTTTTTCAAGCCACCTACTTGTTTCAACGTATTTGAGTAGACTTAAGAGAGAAACTAGCAATTTTGCAAAATGTGAGACTCAGAGTAATTAAGAACAATGGACTTTGGGTCCACTGCGCTTAATTATAAGCTTTCGACTGCATGAAGTCAAGCACGTGCTGTGCTTTGATATATATAAATATTAGTTTCCAAGTGGTAGCTTAATCGGCTAGCAACCACGCGTCATAAAGTAGAGGTTACTAGTTCGAATCTCTTCTCCTCCTCTTGTGATATGTGTTGTGAAATTTTAATGTACTCGTAAGTGCATGAATTGCTTTGCAATGTAAGGATGCAAGTACGAGGTCGAACCCACAGGGATTGCGTTGATGAAAACAAAATATACCTAACTCAATTAAATCTTAACCTAGTTCTCAAAGATTATATTTATGATTTTTGAATAAAAAAGAAAACATAAATTAAATAAAAGGGAAATAAATCAAAAGATAAAGTATTAAGGTTTTGGAATTTACACACCCACCAAATCATAGCAACATATTTTCATGTTCATCAATATATATCAAAAGTTCTCACAATAAAAATCTTATGTATGTTATACTTTGCTTCAAAGATCAATTAAATCATTCAATGAATCTATTCTTTGCACAAATCACAAAAGATATATATCTAGTTTAGATTAAATCATCAAGTGTATTTGTAGAACAAAACACAACGAATATCCAATATTTTGATAAAAGAAAATCCAAGCAATTAATTAAATGAAATTATCTCAAATCATCAAATGTATCAGTAAATTACAAGAGATATCCAAGAATCATCCCACTAATTGAATTGAAGTAAAACAATTGAAATATTAAAACTCATAAAATCGGATAATATCAACTTACATGAAAATATGGTTGCTCTTTATTGGTGAGGATTCATCGTTAACCTTAGTTGAGAAATTAGCTACACATAACTATGGAAAATAAATCATAAACATAAAGGAAAAACTAAACTAAAGGGAGAACTAATCTTGAAACTTCGTACTTTGCAGCCTCTATAACCTCTTCCTCTTTCTTGAAGCTTAGTGGTCTATTCATAGGGAGCAAACAAACCCTAAAAGCCCTAAGAATCTCAGAAAAATCGTACTTCAATCTCCTAGTCAAATTAGGAAGCAATCTTAGTATTGAATATGATATTAGATGATTGATTTGATTGCATTAAATATCGAGTGAAATATATATATATTGTATTCATAAAAAAATGATTTTTTTTTTTATTTTTTATTTTTTATTTTGCTTTGTATTTTTTTTTTTTTTTAATGTTCATAATTATATGAGTTTTATTTGATTGAAATATAATAGGTGACATAATTTTCTATGATTTAAAAATGCATTGTGTCACTATATTTAAACATGCGATAGATTTTTTTTACAACATACAATAAAAATGCATTTAAATTTTAAATTAAATTATAATGAAGAATCTCGTGCATAGCGCGGATTATGAACTAGTAAGGATTAATTTGCAGTTATCAATTAGGATTAAGATTAGTTTTATTTTTAAGTTTATCAATTAGTTGGATATTATTTATCCTATTTTATTGTATGTGTCTATTTAAAGGAATCGGCAAGTAAATGAAATAATAAATCAATCAAGAATTTATTGAAACCATGCATGTGTTTGCAAGAGTTGAAAGCACCTGCTTATAGGAGATGAAAGTTTAGGTTCAATCCTACTGCCATAATCATATTATCACAAGGATGCCACCAATACAACCAAAGAAAAATAAAAGAACCATCCGACTCCCCACCACAAACCTCCGAAATTTATTGACAACGTACAATATCCCTTAACTACCGAATTTTACGCCAACAAATCCGTATAGTTTACGAAGATCAGAAGACTCGGAAGAAGAAAGATAACTTGTGATCTAGGATCCCTTGACACACGCAAACGGCTTGACATCAAGTGAAGACTAAGAATAATCAAACAGATTAATGGACCTCGAGGAGATGCTTTCATATTGTTATTTCTCTAGCACTCCGGCCAACATCCAGGTAATTTCATATATTTATTAAGTGCACAAGACTTTGTGTGCAGCCTATAAATTAAAGCTCTCCTGTTTACCTTCTCTTCACTAACAAGCATATCTAAGAGTTCCAAACAAAACATTATGGGTCTCTTGCTTTCTCTCTTCATTTTCACGCGCTTTCTTTTTTTACTTTCACAATTGCATCTTATTCTCACTCATTCTTCTCCTTTTATGCAACCCCTCTGCCATCGTGATGAGATCTCAGCCTTATTGCAATTCAAGGAAAGCCTTTTCGTCGATGGGGTGGAGTGCGATGAGGTTGCCAAAAGGTTGCCAAAAGGTTGCATCTTGGACACTAGGACACAAAAGTGATCGCTGCTCATGGGATGGGGTGGAGTGCGATGAGAGCACAGGTCATGTAATTGGCCTCGACCTCAGTAGCAGTTGTCTCTATGGTTCTATTAACTCCACTAGTAGCCTTTTTCGCCTTGTTCACCTCCAAAGGCTTAACCTTGCCTACAATCACTTTAACTACTCTCAAATCCCATCCCAAGTAGGTGATCTTTCAAGATTAACAAATCTCAATCTTTCTTTCTCTCAATTTTTTGGTCAAATCCCGTTACAAATTTCACAATTGTCCCCCTTGTCATCCCTAGATTTGTCGCAAGACTATAATTCCTTTTTGAGAATCAAAAGGCATAGCCTAAGAAGCCTAGTTGGAAATTTGACCCGCCTACAAAAACTTGATATGAGTGGGGTGAACCTTCACTCTACTGTGCCTAATATTTTTACAAATTTTTCTTCTTTAACGTTCCTCTCTCTCCATAACTGTGGTTTGTACGGAGAATTTCCAACAGGCGTCTTTAAGCTATCAAATTTACGATTTCTTGATGTAGGTGGCAGTGAAGGCATCACCGGTTATCTGCCTAGCTTTACATAGAGTAGTCCGCTTGAGACATTGATCCTCTTAGGCACGAATTTGTCAGGTGAGCTACCTGCTTCCATGGGAAACCTTGGTTTCTTGACTCAGTTGTCTCTGACGAGTTGCAATTTCTTGGGGTCCATTCCTTCTTCACTTGGCAACCTTACTAAACTCACTTCACTTCTCCTTTCAAATAATGCTTTCGCAGGTAACATTCCTCCTTCACTTGGAAACCTCACTAAACTCACTTCTCTTCTCCTTTCAAATAATGCTTTCATGGGTAATGTTCCGCCTTGTCTTGGAAACCTCAATAAACTCACTTCTCTTAGCCTTTCAAGTAATGCTTTCAAGGGTAACATCCCGCATTCACTTGGAAACCTCACAAAACTCACTTTTCTTGACCTTTCAAATAGCTCTTTCGTGGTTAATATCCTGCCTTCACTTGGTAAGCTCACTAGACTCACTTTTCTTGACCTTTCAAATAGTTCTTTTGTGGGTAATGTCCTGCCTTCACTTGGTAACCTCACTAAACTCACATCTCTTGATCTTTCGCATAACACTTTTGTGGGT
>NC_081545.1:1398415-1402892 GCF_901000735.1 Corylus avellana | reverse complement strand
AAAACAAATTCCAAGGGTATTTACCGAGATCGCTGGCCAAGTGTGCAATGCTAAAGGTCCTTGATCTTAGTGATAACCAATTCAATGATAGGTTTCCATTTTGGTTGGGATATCTTCCAAAGTTAGAGGTCCTTATGTTACGTCCAAACAAATTCAACGGTCAAATGGGGACACCTCAAACTTATTTCAAGTTCCCCAACATGCGAATCATTGACATCTCCTACAATGATTTTATGGGAAAGCTGCCATTAGGACTTCTTGAAAGTTGGAAGGCCAGAAAATTTGAGAATGCGAATTCGTTAATATATATTCATGAAAACCCAAGTGTAACACCCATGTTCCAAGTGGAATGATATTGTTCACTTTGGGCCAAGCCCGCACGGTTTTATTATTGGGTTTACCCCTAAAAGGTCTTATACCATTTAAAGAGAGTATATTCCATATAAACACATCATCTTTTCTATGCCCAAGCAATGTGGGACATCACAATCATCCCCTCTTAGGATGGGGCTTGTGCACGCTCCCCCCATTTCAGGCTAGAGCTAGAAGCATTGGACCTTTCTCAAAACAAGTTGTCAGGGGAGATTCCACAACAACTAGCACAACTTACTTTCTTAGAAATCTTTAATGTTTTTCATAATAATCTCACGGGACCTATACCACAAGGGAGACAATTCGATACATTTCAAAACAAATCATTTCAAGGGAATGCAGGATTGTGTGGAAGACCATTGACGAGGAAATGTGGGAATTCTAATGAGCTACCTTCTCAACCTTCAATCTTTGAAAAAAGTCAAGACTTTGGATCTCTATTTGAATTTGGTTGGAAAATAATTGTGATTGGATATGGATTTGAGTTTGTTGTTGGAGTAATAATTGGGCCGATAGTGATTGCAAGGAAACATTATTGGTTAATGAAAACCCTACAAATAAGGCCAGTGAGTGTGAGGAGACACAGAAATTAAATAAAATAGTTTGGGCAAGATACCTTTCCAAAGCAATTTATGTATTATTATACCTCTACTTTTAATCTTATTTCTGTGTGTAATGTGTTTCTTTCCTTTTTCATTACTGTTTTAGAGTAGTACTTTGGATTAGTGTGGCATTAAGATTTTCGTATGTAAAATGCTTTGGTGGGATCTTATATATATATATATATATAGATTGCATTACTTATCCAAAGGTTTCCACCCTCTTGCATTTGATATAGAAATTCTAATGGCATCTCCAAATTACAGGGGCTTAATGCATTATTTGCAGTTTCTTTACATTCTTTAGATGGTTTCTTGTTTCAATGCCTAATCTTTTAGTTCATGAGCAAAATTTTGCTCATCCATCGTGCTATTTACCTTGCATTAGAAATCCTGGGAAAAAATTGTACTGGGTAAAAAGGTGCCCTTGCATGTCAGAGTTAATCCCAAGAATATTTGGTTATGAGTGGTTGGGTCATGCCCAACTACACGGTGATAACTAGGTACAATCCAGTCGCTATGGCTGGCCGGATGGATACAGCCTAACCATGACCCAACCATAACGGTTCGGTAATCCAACCATTACAATAGTTGAGTGAGAGCCCAACCATGCATTGCTGCGCATGCTTACGCATGACCCAACCCTCTGTTTTTTTTTCCTCTATTTTTTATTAAGAGGGGCATACTTTTATTTTTCATATCATGCTTATTATTTATTTAACAAAAAAAAATGTCTCAAATATAAAATGATCATAATTAGTACTAGCGTACCTTCTTTAATAAGTTAATTGCATTTTTGAAACGATGACAAAATTAGAAATTATTGTTGTTTCTGAACATATAAGGATATATTAAATATAATATTGTCATTTACGGAAAACCGGTGATAATTTCACGTCAATATATACTAAATAGACGATGTCAACTTATCTAATGTCGTTTGTAAAAAACGATGATAATTGCCTATTTTTTAGTAGTGAGCTATACACTAAATTTTTATTTCACTTTTATCTCACGTTAACGTTGATGATGTAGCACTACTAATTATTAGTTATTGGATCACAAATTTGTTTTTTTAAAAAGGGAAACTTTACATAATCTTTGTAAACTTCTATTACTTTTTAAATTACCCTTAAAGGTCAAAAGCTGTCAATATATCGAATTTCTAATCTTTGTGCTTGGAAGCTGATATTGCAAAATTAAGGCTGGTTGTTGAGGCAAGATGTTTCATCTGTGTGATTAAAGGTTCATTATCAATAACTATTAGTAAAAGGACATATGTGTGAATAATATTTTTAAAACTCAATAGACCAAGTAATGTTACAAGTCACTCTTATGTCCTTTCAAGAATGATATGTCTTTTAAAATCACCATCAAGCTTGTAATTGATCATTATTGGATTTTGATCAAATAGTAATTTTAAAAGCTACATTATTTTTTAGGGATACAAGAGTGACACAAGAAGAATTTCTAGAATTATTCCGATAGCTAGACCTGATCCCAATGACTTTGCATACAAATCTAAATGCTATAACTTTGTAATAAATAATTATAGTGGACGACTTCTTTTTTGCTAACTTAGACCTAGTGGAGGACTTCATTGTTTCATAGCGGAGGACTTCATGGTTTTGGGCCTTTTGGCCACCCTGGCCTCCATTATTTTTATTTTCTTTTTCTGTTTTGATTTTTTTTTTTTTTTTTTTATAGTAAAAATTGAGACATTTCGGACGTTTCATCTCCTAAAAAACATAAATAAATAAATAAAAGCGGTGTAACTTCTACGGGTAAAATGTATTATTCTGGATAAATAATCACCATTTCATAGTACTGGAGGACTTCTTTCGTAAAAAGTCATTTCCACTTCTCGCATGATCATCATTTTAAAGACTCCAATAATCACCACTTTTTAAATATATTAATCAGCGGGGATGCACGCTAAACTTCAATAATCACCACTTTTTAAATATATTAATGATAGGGACCCAACTTTTTTGCCCAACAAAAGTTCAACTTTTGTCTTATTTATTTTTAAAAAATAAAATAAAATAAAAAATGGAAAAAATGTTTAAAGCAACCCTATCTATTTTTTGTCTTTCTTTTATTTGGTATTTTTTTTTAAAAATGAAAAATGGTATTTTTTTTCATAATAATGTCATTTTTTTTTTAAGAAAATGTCATTATTATGAAGAAAAATACTATTTTTCATTTTTTAAAAAATACTAAATAAAAGAAAGGCAAAAAATAGATAGGGTTCCTTCAGACATTTTTTTCATTTTTCATTTTGGTTTTTTTAGAAAAAAAAAACTAAAAAGTAAAAGTTGAACTTTTATTGGGCAAAAAAGTTGGGCTTTTAGCATTTCTCTTTTAAATATATTAACTTTATTTGACCAACTCCTAGGGCCTCGTGATAGACGTTACACTTTAATTTGTTCTACAAGTCTCCATAACCAAGTTTTTTATGCTGGAAATTAAGTAATTTCCAAGTCTTCCATATTCAGCGCTTTCTGTTGGTGAGAAGTGGGCAAGTAGCTGAGAAATTAAGGTCATGTAATACCAGATTGTTTATAGTACTTTTATCATGCATTGCTTTATTTTTTTTTAATTTTTTTAATTTTTTTAACAAAGAAACTAAGAAAGTACGTAGTGACACTTCATGAATATCCATGGACTAACATCTCTTAATTACCAAAGAGTGCCATCTTTTTTGTCACCACAAAACTTATTCCACGTGGATGTAAAATCAGAGTTTACTTAATTGGGACAAGATCCATTTCATGATCATATTAGTTGTGACCCCTTCTTGAATATTACGACAGAAAATCGTGCAATGAGATGAAAAGTTGGAAATGAGATGAAAATTAGCATTTAGGTGCATGTAACACGCCACGCCAATTCACGAGGCGGGCCGGATCCAACCAACGGTGATCAAATTCTTTTGTGAACATAAAAATGATAAAAATTATTCTCTCAATCATTTGAAGTTAAAATACTAGTCAAGAATGCGTAGGTACCAAATATTTGTTATTCATAAAAAAAAAAACCATCAAACATGCCGGCCGATATGAAACTTTGTGGAGAACAGAAGCTAAAATAACATTTTGAACAAAAATATATGAAGATTTGAGCAAAATTTAAAACTCGCCTCAAATAATTTCCTCTTAACTTTGATGAATCATTTCTTACCAAAAAATTCTATGCTCTTTCTCATTCTCCTCAATTACTTCATAGAGCAACCAGTGCCAATGCAGCTTATCCCAAGTTTCAATATTATGCGTTGTGTTTAGAGAAAGTTTCCGGATTTCCCAAGAAACCAAAATGAATTCGTGTGTTTAGACCTGCTAGGCAAAAACATCCATGACCACGTACCACAATGGATGTGGAAAACAAGTAAAGTTAGTAAGTCTAATTTGAAGAAATCTAACTTGAAGAAAATCATAATTTAATGGAAAATTAAATATAAAGCGAAATTAAGATAGAAATTGAGACATGCAATTAGAGATTTTACG